>NW_023304829.1:0-17563 GCF_011077185.1 Oxyura jamaicensis
CCCCTGGGGGATCCCGCACAAGCAGCCTGGGATCCAGCGCCCAAGACGATCTCTTTCACTCCGTTACGGAATTGTTGGACCCTGCGGCAGGATCCAGCGCGACCCGGAACCCAGGCAGATCTACTGCAATCCGGCGTGGGATCCAGTGCCAGAAGGAGGATCGGGCGCACGCCAGCACCCCAAGCAGATCCCCTGCGATCCGGGGCAGGGCGCGGCGGTGGGAGCAGAATCCGGTAGGAGCAGATCCCAGGGCAGATCCCGGGGCAGATCCCACCCGGCGTGGGATCCGGCGGCCGGGGCGCACAGTCCGGAGGGAGCCGGCACCCAAGTGGCTCCGCTGCCGCCCAGCGTGGGATCCAGCGGCCGGAGCGAGAGCAGATCTGCTGCGATCCATCCCGGGAGCGACGCGGTGGCGAGAGCGGCGGCGGAGCGGGGGCCAGGCGGCGGTGGGGCCGTGGCCGGATCCGGCCGTGCCCGCGGGGCCCCGGGGCTCAGGGGCAGCCCGCGTCCCGGCGCCCGGTGCCCACCTTCTCCTGCAGCTTCTCCATCTCCTCCTTGTGGGCCTGCTCCGACTCCTCCAGCACCCGCCGCTGCGCCGTCTCCTTCTTCAGGAACTCGATCTCCCTGCGGGGGGGGACAAACGCGTGGGCGCACGGCACCGGGGACGGGGGCTGTGCCCCTCTGACGGGGGGGGAGGTGGGCCAGGTGAGGGGGGCTCCGGGGTTTGGGCATCGAGGAGAAATCATGCCCGGTGGGGTGGTGGTGCCCAGGGGTCTCCATGGGGATGGTCCGTGCCTGGGGACAAGGGGTGCCCAGGTTGGAATTGGTGCCCGGGGGACGGGGTCGTGCCCAGGGGATGGGGTCGTGCCCAGGGGACAGGGACATGCTTAGGGGATGGTTTGTCAGCGGGGACAAGGGATGAGTTGGTGCCCTCGGGATGAGTCCGTGCCCAGGGGATGGTCCGTGCCTGGGGACAAGAGGTGCCCAGGATGGAACTGGTACCCCGGGGAGGGGGCCATGCCCAAGGGACGGGGCGGTGCCCAGGGGATGGGGTCATTTGCCTGCAGGGACAAGGGACAACTTTGTGCCCTGAGGATGAGTCTGTGCCCAGGGGATGGTCCATGCCCAGGAACCAGGGGTGCCTGGGAAGGGGTCTGTGCCCCAGGGACGTGTCCGCGCCCGGGGGAAGGCTCCGTGCACAGGCCCCTGCCCTCACTTTTGCTGGTACTCCTTGATGAGCCTCTTGGCCTTGCTGTACTTGCGCTCCAGGGTCTGGTACTGGGCCTGCGTCTCCTTGAGGTGCTCGTCCACGGCCTGGCACAGGTTCTGCGCCTCCATCCAGTACCCCTCCAGCTTCTCCATGCGCTCCTTGTTCTCCTCCACGCTCTGCTCCAGCTGGGCCTTCTCGGCCCGCCACCGAGCCTTCTCCTGCTCGAGGCACTGCAGCTGGGGGACAACAGGGTCAGGGCACGGCACGGCACGGGATGGCTCAGCACAGCACGGGGTGGCATGGCATGGTGTGGCCAAAGAGCAGGTATGGCACGGCACAGCACGACACGGCATGGTACAGCACGGCATGGCACGGCACGGCACGGCACGGCACGGCATGGCACGGCACAGCACAGCACAGCACGGCACGGCATGGTATGGCACGGCACGGCACGACACGGCACGGCACGGCATGGCACGACAAAGCATGGTACGGCACGGCACAGCACAGCATGGCACGGCACGGCACGGCATGGCACGGCACGGCACCTCTGGGGGGGCTGGGGGCAGACGTGGGGATCTGGGAAGGGGTCAGGAGATGCAGGGGATCTGGGGAGATGGAGGGCGCACCCGGGGACCCGCTCACCTTCCTCTTCAGCTGCTGGATCTCAGCCTCGGTGACGGCGTGCTTGATCTGGAGCTGCGAGAGGAGCCAGGCGTTCGCGGGGCGTGGGGACGTGGTGGGACGGCCCCGCACCGCCCCCGTGTGCACCCACTTCCCCCCCCCCTCCCCCCTCAGCCCCTCTTCACCTCCTTGAACTTGTGCACCAGCTTCTCGGGGTCCATCTCCACCGGCGAGAGCGTGTCCTCGTTCTCGGCCAGCTCGAACACCTCGATGGCCATCTCGCCGCTGGGGAACATGGGGCTCATCTCCTCCTCCTCGTCCGTGGCGTATTCCCCCGTCTGCAGTGGGCACGGAGCAAGGTTGGCACCTGGCAGCTCCCCCCCCCGGGGACCCCCACTTGGGGAAACCGAGTCACCGAATCGGGCAGAGGCCGCGCCTGTCCCCTCCTGGGGGGTGCTGTCCCCTCCCTCACCTCCTCGTCGTCCTCGGTGTACTGGGTGTAGCGCTGCTCTATCATCTCCCGCTGCCACCGCTCCTGCTCCAGCGTCTGCTGGATCAGCTGCGCCACCTCGCTCTGCTCGCCCGGCTTCTCCCGCCCGATGAGGAAGCTGCGGGGACAGCGGGGGGCTCAGCTGGGGACAGGGGGGGCTCAGGTGGCAGGGGGGGCTCAGATGGGGGACACCCAGGTGGCACGGACAGGGGAGGTTCAGGTGGGGGGCATCCCTGCTGGGATGCTCCTGGGAGTGACGGATTTGGGGGCGCGTTGTGTTCATGGTGGGGATTTGGGGAGGCAAGGTGGCATGGGGCAGGCAGTGGCCATGGGGACAGCAGGGATCAGGGGGTATTTTGGGGCAGGGGGTGCTGTGGGGGCAGCGTGTCCCCGTGTGTCCCCAGCCCCGGGCCCTACCGGACGCGGCCCTTGGTGTTCCTGAGCACGGAGGCGGCGAAGCTCTGCGTCACCCCCACCAGGCTGGTGCCATCCACCTCCACGATCAGGTCGTTCACCTGGATCCTGGGGACAAGGGGGGACCGTCACGGCGCTGCCACCCCCCGCCCACCTCCCCGGCGTCTCCCAGCTCCCGGACCAGCCCCTCCATTACCCCCCAAAGCCCAGGGGGGTGCAGCAGCAGGAGTCCGGGGGTGGGATTTGGGGCCGGGCACCCCGTACCTGCCGTCCCGGTGGGCCGCCCCCCCTTCCGTCACCGTCTTGACGAAGATGCCCAGCTTCTCCAGGCCCATGTCGGCCCCCGCGCCCATGCCGATGATGCTGATCCCCAGCCCTTCGGAGTCTGCGGAGACAGAGAGCCGTGTCCCGGGGCTGGCAGCGGTGGCTACGACCACCTGACACCGATGGGGTCACCTCGGATCCATCCCCGAGGCGCTGGGGAGCAGGACGGGGCCAGGACCAACCTTTCTCCAGCTCCACGGGGAAGAGGTCGAGGCGCTCCACCCTCTTCTCCAGCTCGTACTCAGCCGACGCGGCCATGGGGTCGACGTCCTCGTTGCGGCGGTCGTAGTCCTCGTTGGAGTAAGTGCTGAAGACCTGGTGTGGGAGGGGGACGGGCGGCGGGGCGGGGGCATGGAGAGGGGGGTTACTGATCCTACGAGGCACCGGAGAACCCCCCCCAGCCCCACGTCGCGCCGCGGGATGAGGAAGAGTCTGAGGGGGGCTTGGGGCGGCCCTGGGAGTAGAGGTGGTTCCGTGCCCTCTGTCCTGGGGAGGGAGGGAGGGACGGGGGGACGGAGGGACGGAGGGATGGAGGGAGGGAGGGAGGGAGGGATGGATGGAGGGGTGGAATGGCAGATGGACGGGTGGACTGGAGGACAGATAGATGGACCAAGGGAGGCGGAGAAGGGTGGGTTGGTGGGGGAGCGGATGGATGGACGTGTGGCTGGATGGAGGGATGGGGGGATGGACGGATAGATGGACAGACGGATGGAGGGACAGATGAACAGATAGATGGACGGACGGCTGGGTGCATGAAATGGCAGACGGATAGGTGGAAGGACGGACAGACAGATGGCCCAAGGGATGGCTGGATAGGCAGGCAGATAACTGGATGGATGGACAGATGAGGGACAGACGGACGGACGGGGTGCACCAGCAGTGGCCTCTCGAAGCCACATGATTCAGGGGAGCAGACCAGACTCATTCCCCCAGTCCCCCCCTCATCCTCCCCCGCTCCCCAGCCTGGGGCTCCCCACGGGGGGGGGGTCACCCAGGCATGGGGGTCCTGGTGCTGAGCACGGCAGATGTCCCCGGAGGGGCTGCGGTGGATTAGGGCTAACACCGCACCGCTAAAGCCTTGCAACAAAGGGTATTTGGGGATGAGTGTCAAGGGCCATCGCACAAAGCTCGGTGACACCGAGAAGGCAGGACCCTCCTGGGTGGCACGCAGGAGTGCTGGGGACAAACTGGGGACCTGCTTCTGTCCCCCTGCATGTGGTCCCCGGGGGGGTCCAGGCGTGGACATCGCGCTGTGCCACCCAGCTCTGTGCCGAGGTCCTCGGGGTGTTTGGGATGCGCAGAGGACCCGGAGCAATTCCCAAGGGAGAAGCAGACGGGGGCAGCAAATGGCCTGGGGAGGGGGCTGGCAGCGGGTACCCCCCTCCCTGGGTGCAGGGTGGGGGCTGGTGCCGGGGTCCCCAGTGCCTCCTGGTCACACGGGACTCAGGATGCTCAGGGTGCAGGACAGGTGGGTGCCCTGCCCACCCATGCCCACGGGACCCCACGGAGGGACAGGGCAGGGGGCAAACACCGGAGGCTGAATGCAGCACCTGGGGGAGCGGAGCACCCCAAAAAGCTCGACTGCGCATCCGCGGGGGAAATCCCTTCCTGGAGACGGGCCGGCTGGTCCCCATGGCGCCGAACCCCCGACGTGCGCCCAGCCGGTGCGCGGCCACCGCGGGACCCTGTCCCCACACCGGGCCACCGTGGTCCCCGTCCCCCGTCCCAGGTGGGGCCACCCACCCGCCGCTGACTCAGAGCCAGAATATAGGCCGTGCCGCTAAAAATAACCCCGCTCGGCACAAAGCAATTTCTGTTCCTCCAGCTGAGGGGATAGGAGCACGAGAGAAAGCCCCGAAATAGCGGCACGGCCCCTTCTCCCCGCTGTGCCACCGCCGGCACCGGCCAGGGACCGTGGCACGGGATGGGGACCCCAAATCCCGGAGCTGTCCCTGCGTCCCCATGCTGCCGGGGTGTGTGTGGGGGGGGGGCGGGCAGCTCTCGTGGCTGGCCCCCGCCTGCCCGTGCTGCTGAGACACTTCCCCTTCCTCCACTTCCCGAAATGGTCCCGCGCTGGGCCCGAGAGGGGGGGAAAAGGAGAGGGGAGCAAACATCCTCCCCCATAGAACACTGGCTCTGGGAGGGGTCCCGGCCCTGAGGGACCCTGGGGACCTGTGCAGAGGGGTGGTGGCACGGCCTGGTGGCACCCGGCAGCATTCAGGGCCCAGCCGGGTATTTTGGGCATCCCCACCCAAAATACTGAGTGGCTCCCGGCCCTTCCTGGGGCACGTGGTGCGAGCGTGCCACCCCGTTAGGTCCCGATGTCACCCCCCTGCCTCCTGTCACCCCCCATGTACCACCATCCCCGGGGTCCCACGGCCGGGGTACCCTCCCCATGCCGCATCCCCAGCCCCTCCCCGTGTGGCCATGCCGGGGCTGTGACCCCACCAGTGTGCCTGGACATCTCCCATCTGGCTGCACCCAGCCTCCAGGTGCTCCCCAGAGGGGTCTTTTTGGGGTACGAGGGCGCATCAGAGCCCCCCTGCCCCTCTCCAGGCTGGGCCACCAGCTCCTCCCCAGCGCTGCACGGTGGTGGCCCAAGCTTGGCCATGGGCAATGGGGCAGGAGGTTGCCCATCGCTGCCTCCATGCCCCCGAGCCTCGTTGGAGGCTGGAGGGGGGCACCCCAAAACTCCCGCTTTCTCCTCCCAGCTCTGCCCGGTTACCCCCTAAACCCCGCGGCCGGGCTCACCTGGATGGGGGCCGTGCTGAACTGGATCTTGCGGTTGGGGACGGGCTCCTCTTCCTCGGACAGCCCGGGGATCTCCACGCAGCTGGATTCGGGCTCGTAGAGCCCATCAGCCTCCTCGTCCTCATCCAGCCCGCTGCCCCCCGAGTCCTCCCCGAGCCCGCTGTAGGCACTTATGTCCACCAGGTCCGCCTCGGAGAAGTCCTCCTTCTTGGACTCGTCGTACAGGTCGCCCTCGTCCGCCCGCTCACCCTTGACGCCCTCCTCGGCGTAGGGGGGCTCCTCGCCCCCTTCCAGGCGCGGCTCGGGGGGCGCCGGCCCCTCGGCCCCCTTGGCCGGTTCAGGCGCTGGCACCGGCTCGCCGGCCTCCGCCTCGGCCTCCGACTCTCCGCTCTCCTCCACCTCCACCGGCTTGATCTTGCAGACCTCCTGCACCCGCGGGACGCTCCCATCCTTCTCCGCCGGCCTCCCGGCCTTGCCCGCTGCCTTCTCCTCCTCGGCCGGCCGTGGCCGTGCCGGGGCGGCGGGGCCGTCTCCCGTCCGGCTCTCGGCCTTGCCGGCCTCCGTTCCCTGCAGGAAGACGCGGGACCGCTTGCTCACCAGCTTGGAGTTGAGCGGCCCCGCGCGCCCCGGCGTCTTGTGGAGGTTGTTGCGGAGGTCGGCCTTCTCGAAGACGGCGCTGAGCTGGCTGACGGTGGGCGACACGGCCTCGGTGTCGAGCTTGTCCAGGGACTCGGTGCTGCCGTTGAACTTCACCACCACGTCCAGCTTGCGGTCCTGGAAGCCGGCCCGCTCCTTGCGCAGCAGGAGCTTGGTGGTGGCCTCTTTCTCCTGCGGGCTCCGCTCGAAGATCTTGCGGGTCTCCTGCAGCTTGGAGAAGGGCTTGTCGGGCTTGGAGTCGAAGCGGCTCACCCGCTCCGAGACGCTGGTGCCCAGCTTGAGGAGGCTGCCCTGCTCCATGCTCTCATTCAGGCTGCTGGCCCGGGGCAAGGAGAGGCGGACGGGCTTCTCCTTGCCCTTGGCCAAGTCGCAGGCGCCCTCGGGGCCCGGCGCCGTCCCCATCTGCAGGAACATGTTCTTGATGCGGTGGACGTTGGAGCCATACTTCTTGCCACGGGCTTTCTTGCCATCCTCGCCCTCGGCATCCTTTGTGGGTTTCAGGGCCTGGATGGTGGCCTCGTAGGCGTTGCGGTGGGGGGACGCGCTCCTCAGCCCCCCGCTGCCCGCTCCGCCGCCCGGGGCCCCCCCGCTGCCGCCCGGGGCTGCCGCCCCGCTCGCTGCCTCCGTCCTCAGCATCCTGCCCCGTCGTCGCCGCCGCCGCCGCCGCCGCGCCGCATCGCCCGCCGGCTGCTGGGGCGCGGGGAGGGGGCCGCTGCCGGGGGGCCGCCGGGGACCCGGTCAGGCCATCGCCAGCCTCGGGGGGGCCCAGCGCGCCCCCCCCCCTCCGCCCCGGCCCTCCTTCCTTCCTCCCTTCTCCTCCTCTTCCCCTTTTTCTCCGCTGCTGCGCTGGTGATGGAGCCGCTGCTGCCTGCGATCCGCCCGCCCCGCTGCCCGCAGAGCCCTCTGGGTCTTAGCGACGCGCTCTTGCTCTTCCTCTTCCTCGCCGCCGCGCTTCGGCCTCGCCGCCGCCGTCACCCCGATCCCCTCCCCGTGTCCCCCCCACCTTCCCCGTGCCCACCGGTGGCACCGGGCCTGGCGGCACCGCCGTGGTCCCCTGCAGCCCCCAGCTCTCCCCACGCGTCCCCTCTGCGTGGCTGGGGATGTGTCGTGTCCGTGTCCCCCCATCATTGTCCCCCCCCCAGCCTTGTGTGCAGTGTCCCCCCACCCCAGCTCTGTCCCCATGGCCCCCCTCGGGTCTGCCCCCACCCCACATGTGTCCCCAGGGCCCCCCGATTTCGTCCCTGGGGACCCTCAGCCCCAGCCCTGTGGCCACGCTGCTTCTGCCCCTCTGCCCCCCCAGTTCCGTCCCCATGGCCCCCAGATGGTCCCTGTGTCCCCCCAGTCCTGGCGATGCGCCCCCCAGTTTTGTCCCCACATCCCCTTTATCCGTCCCCACATCCCCCCCTCCTGTCCCCGTATCCCCCCAGTTTTGTAGCCTTGTCCCCAGCCTGTCCCAAGTCCCCCCATTTTGTACCCATGTCCCCCACGTCCCCCATTCCTTGCTCCGTGTCCCCCCACTTTCATACCATGTCCCCCCATCCTATCCCTGCGCCCCTCCTGGCTCTGTGCCCGTGTCCCCCTGCTCCTCCCCCTGTGCCCCCCCAGTTTTGTCCCCATGTCCCCTGCTCCCATCCCTCTGGTCCCCACGCCCCCACACCCACAGCTCCCCAGGGTGTCCCAGAGTGTCCCTACAGGGTCCCCATTTACTTTCTGTCCCCACAAACCCGTGCCCCTCCCCAGGGTGCTGCCCATCTGCCCCACGCCTCCACTGGGGGACAGGAGGGGGAATATTCTGGGGGGGTTATTTGGGGTCTCCACCCTTCCCAGCAGTACGGGCACCATGGGGACCAGGGCGCACAGCGTGGCACCGTGTTGGGGTGCCTGTGGGACGAGAGCCCCAAAAGAGCCACACACTAATGTGGACTGGGGGGAGGGGACAGGGTAGGGACACCCCTACTTGTGTCCCCCCCTAGTGACAGGCCGCTGGGGGGGGGGGGCACGCCGGTGAGGGTGGGGGCGCCAGGACCCTGCAGCTGCTGCGCTGCCGCCCGACGCAGCGTGCCGGCCCTTTGTGCGTGACGAGACGTGACGTGGCGTGACGCGGCGCGGCGCGACGGCCCCCACGGCCCCCCCCTTCCCCTTCCGCTGCGAAACCTGTCCCCCCCCCAGCTCCTTCACCCCCCCCACCAGCCCTGCGGTCTCCCAGCACGCCCCCCCTCTGCGTCCTGCCAAGGGCTGGGGGGGGGGCCTTGTTTCTGCGCCCCACCTCGTGCACGCACACGCGTGTGCAGACGTGTGCACCCCGTGGACATGTGTGTGCGGGGTACCGGTGCTGGCCGGCCACGTGCCACGCTGGCGGGGGGGTCAGCTGTCCCCAAATGTCCCCACGCTCCTATGTGCCACACCGTGCTGTCGTGCCCAGTTGTGCACCGTCGTGCCCCGTCATGTGCTGTCATGTCACATCGTGTCCTGTGGTGTCCCATCGTGTCCTGTCATGTCCCATTGTGCCTTGTCATGTCCCATTGTGTCCTGTCGTGCCCTATCGTGTCCTGTTGTGCCCCATCATGTCCTGTCGTGTCCCATTGTGCCTTGTCATGTCCCATTGTGTCCTGTCGTGCCCTATCGTGTCCTGTTGTGCCCCGTCATGTCCTGTCGTGTCCCATCATGTCCTGTCGTGCCCCATTGTGTCCTGTTGTGTCCCATCATGTCCTGTCCTGTCCCATCATGTCCTGTCGTGTCCCATCATGTCCTGTTGTGCCCCGTCATGTCCTGTTGTGTCCCATCATATCCTGTTGTGTCCCATCATGTCCTGTTGTGTCCCATTGTGTCCTGTTGTGCCCCATCATGCCCCGTCGTGCCCTGTTGTGCCCAGCCATGCCCAGTTGTGTCCCAATGTGTCCTCCTGTGCCCCCCGTGCCCCCTTGTCCCCTGCTGTACCCCACCATGCCCCACTATGTCCCACTGTGCCCCATCGTGCTCCGCTGTCCCCTCCCCTGCCCTGCTGTGTCCTGCTGTGCCCCATCCTGTCCCGCTGTACCCCACTGTGTCCTGTTGTGCCCCCTGGTGTCCCACTGTGTCCCATCATGTCCCATTGTGCCCCCGCTGCCATCCCAACACCCACGAGCGGTGGCACCGGCTCGAACCCACCCAGAGCAGAGGGCACAGTGGGGTCCCACCACGCACTCAAGGGAACACCCTTGGTGTCCCCGCTCATCCCCAGGGGCAAAAGGGGCTCGGTGGCATGAAGCCAGGCTGGCAGCAGGTGGCCGTGGCAGGGTCCCCGCCGTGTCCCCGTGCCCCCCAGCTGGGCCCCCCAGGCCTGCCAGCCCCGCTGCCGCTGTCACTCAGGCGCTGGCCCCGCTCCCGGCGAAGATGGAGGCACCCGAGCTGCTGCGGGTCTGGGTGCTGGCAGGCGAGTGGCAGCCCCGTCACCCACCGTGGGGACACGGCCTGGCTGGGGGGCCCCTCAGCAGGGAGGGCATGGGGGGGGGGGACACCCCCAGAATGGGGCAGGGAATGGGAGGGGATGGGGGGCAGGGCTAAATAAATCCGTCCTGTCCCTGGTGCCAGGCGGGCTGGGGGCCGAGGGGGGAGCTCCCTGTGGGGGGGGGATAGGGAAAGAGGAAGGTGCTGTCCCTGTCCCTGTCCCTGTCCCTGTCCCCCATTACTGTCCCTTTTCCTGTCCCCAACACCTCCCAGAAATAGCCTGCCCTGCTGTCCCAGCGCCTGGAACCACCGGGACGTGCGTCTGGGGGGGGACTGCGGGTGCCATGGGGGCGCTGGGCAATGGGGAAACTGAGGCAGGGGGGAGCCGCGTCCCCCGCCCCGGCTCCAGCCCCGTGCTTGGCCGCAGCCCTGGTCCTGGGGGGCACCCGGGCCGCCCTCCCCGACCACCACGTCTCCCTCGAGACCGGAGCCATCTTCGTCCACGAGCTGGAGCGGGAGCTGTTCCAGGAGGCCTTCCTCGACGAGGGAGAGGATGATGATGATGGTGAGGGTCAGGCCGAGGGGAGAAGGGACAAGGGGACCCTGCGGGGGCTGGGCTCAGGGGGGGGCAGGACTGTCCCCTGTCTGTGTGAACACCCAGCTAATGGGGGCAGTGGCTTACTCCTTCCCCCGACAGCCGTGACCCCAACCTCCCTCCCTGCTAGCATCCATCCATCCGTCCCCCCACATCCATTTGGGGACCTCTTGCCCCCGATCACTGCTGGGTTGAGGTCGGGGGGAGGGGGGACACCTCCATCTGGGGTTGTTCAGCCCCAAAAGGGGATCAGGACGCTCCTTGGAGCCGGTTTCCTCACGGGGAGCGCTCTGTTGGAGCGCTTTGCGGGGCAGGGGGTCCCACCCGATGACACACGTGTGTCCCATGTCCCCGTGTCCGTGTGTCCCGGCGCCCGGCAGCCGCCCCCATCACCTTCCACGCCCACCTCCTGGACCACCCCGACCTGCCGCGGTGGCTGCGCTTCGCCCAGCGCGGCGCCCACCAGCCCGGCTTCCTCTACGGCTGCCCCACGGCGGCCGAGGTGGGCACGCACGTCGTCGAGGTAAGTGCCCGTCCTCGTGCAAAGCGCACGGCCTCGTGCAAGGGGGCGGCACGGGGCGCTGGGGTGTGCGCCACGGGGCTGGAATTGGCATCCTCGAGGCCGGGGCTTCTCCTCCTCCTGCAGGTGCTGGCGCACAACCGGCGCACCTACGAGACGGTGGCACAGCGGCTCGTCCTCGCCGTCGTCCCCGCTCCAGGTGAGGGCTGTGCGCCCCCCCTCCCCCCCAAAACGCTCTGCCTCTGAGCCCCCACACGGGGTGGTCCCCACGGGTGTCTCGTGTGTGTCCCGCAGGGGGGGAGCCGCCGTACCAGGGCGAATTCCTGGTGGGGAACAGGAACGTGGAGGAGCTGCTGCCGGCCCCCGCGCGGGAGCTTTTCGGGCAGGCAGCGGCTGGCATCTGGGAGCAGAGCGACCTCAGCATCATCAACGTCACCTCCGCCCTGGACCGCGGTGGCCGCGTGCCCCTGCCCATCGAGGGACGCAAGGAGGGGTACGGGGGCCATCACCCAGCCGCCTGGCTTGGGGTCGCATTTGGGAAACTCTCCCCTTGTCCCCCGTGCAGGGGTTTTGCAGGGGTTTTGGAGGTCCCCTCCAGGCAGCCCCCCCCAAATCGCAGGGTGTACGTGAAGGTGGGCTCCCACGCCGCCTTCTCGCCGTGCCTGGCCGCCGCCGCCTCGCCGCAGAGCCGCTTCCTCTGCCGCCTGGGCCAGCAGCCCCTCGCCTCCTGCTACGACACCTTCGCGCCCCACTTCGCCGTCCGCTGGTGCAACCTCACCCTGGTGAGACCCCCGTGCCGTGTCCTCACCCCCCAGCAATGCCCCCCACCGCCACCCCTTAACCACCCCTCCTAAATTCCAGCTCGAGGTCCTGCCCACCCCCACGACGCCGGGGCTGGTGTGGGGTCCCGGGGTGCTGGAGGACGGGGGCGATTTCCAGCCCCCCACCGAGTCACCAGCCCAGGACCTCCTGCCCAGCTTCCTGCTGACGCTGCTGGTGCCGCTGGCGGTGGCCGCGCTGCTCTGCCTGCTCCTGGGCCACCTCATGTGCTGTCGCAGGGAGGGAGTGTGAGTCGGGCAGGGGGGGGCACAGCCCGGCACCCCTAACCCAAGGGGAGAGCACGGGGGTCCCCCCCCAGGTGGGGCATGGGCACCCTGGTTTGGTGTCCCCTTCCCCAGCTCTTGTGGCCTGGGGACGACCGGGGGGTGGTGACAGCACTTCTCACCATCTGCTTTTTTCCCCATTTCTGCTCCTTTTTGCAGGCAAAAACGGGACTTGGAGACGTCTGAGTGAGTCCCTGCGCCCCGACTGTGCGGTTGCTTGGGGGGGGGGGGTTGGGTTGTGACCGGGGCGGGGGGACAGGGACGGGGAGGTGACGGGGAACATCAGCCGCTGCCAGCTGATGGGGGTGCTGGATCCTGGAGGTCCCCCCACCCCAAAAGGGCCCCCACTCCTCCACCCCCCCAATAACCCCGCACAGACAAAGGCTGGAGCACCAGGAGCCGCTTTACTTCACCATCCTCCCCCCGGGCTCACGCCGGGCGAGGAGAACCCCCCCCAAGCCCCCGTTCCCCACAAGGGGCGCGGGCGGCTGTGCACCCACCTCCCTTTCCCCCCCCCCAGCATCCAGCTGGTGCACCACGGCACCATCCACGGCGACACGGAGGAGCTGAGGAGCATGGCCAGCAGCCGGGACGTCCCGCGGCCGCTCTCCACCTTGCCCATGTTCAACGTCCGCACGGGGCAGCGCATCAACCCCATGCCGGGACGCGGGGACGGGGCGCGCGCCCCCCTCATCCCCCAGCAGCGGTGAGCGGTGGCACCGGGGTGGCACCTGTGGGGTGGTGCAGGGCTTTGGGGTGACTTTGCTTGGGACCGCCTGGCTCTCTTGGGGGGAATCTGCAATTATTTGGGGGTGGTGATCACCATCCAGGTGTGCTGGGGGGGGGCAGAGCGGGTCCTACCCAAATCCCATCCAACCTAATCTGCCCCAGCTGGCTCAGGGAGTGGCTAAAACCCTTAAATAGGAGCCATGGGACCTGCATCCTTTTTTTGGGGAGGAATGACCCCTTTTCTCCCCGTTTCCAGGTAACTGGGGGCTGTGTCGCTGTTGCCTCCACAGGACAAGCTTGCTTTGAGCTCTGTTCTGCCGTGGGGTGGCATTTACCCGGTAAAGAGGCTCTGTAGCAATGAGATGTGGTTTCTCTGCTTTATTTCCCTGGTCTGGGGGGTGGGCAGTGGGATTTTTGGGGTGCAGCCCTGAGCATTGCTGCACAGCTGCTCTGCAGGACTGGGGGTGGCCCCAAAGGTGCTGGGGATGTCCCTGGTCTTGTTCCCGCTGTCATCTCCCCCCAGTTTTAACTAGAATAGCTATTTTAAAGCCTTTTTAATGAGGTTTTAGCTAAAACAGATATTTATCGTGACCTTTTTGCCCTGTCCCAGGCAGGGCAGGTCCCAGTGGTGCTGCTGCACTGGGTATACTGGTTCTCTGCACTGGCTGCCCCCCAGGGCTGGAGGGGGACGCGCTGGGTGCTGTGGGGTCCTGGTCACCAGTCATGGGGTTGGGGGTCCCTGCTTCCCTCTGCCCCCTCCTCAGCTGCTTTGCCCCATCTGCTCGCAGGGGACACCCCCTCCCCACCCTCCTCCATCCATGCTCCCCCCTCCCCAAGCCTCACACCCCAGGGCACGCAGTGACCCCCCAGGCAGGGTGGGGGGCTCACAGAAAGCCAGTTTGGGGGGCGCAGGGACCCCGCTGGGTGGCTGCAGCCCCGTGGCCTTGGCGTAGCACCCCGACATCCGCCGGCTCACCTGCAGCACCCCGGAGCCCTCGCCGCTCTCTCTGCTCGCTTCTTCCACCGCTCTCCCCCAGACATCCTGCTCGGCACCCGCCGGCCGGTTTAACCCCCCCTTGCCCGCCCCCCTGATGGGTGCCATGGCCCCGAAGACAGAGCCTCATTCACGGCAGCCGGGGCAGGCGCCAGGGTGGGGGTTAGGAAAACACGGGGGCCCCACGGCGGAACAAGAGGAGCCATTGACGGGCTGGGGCAGGCGGGGAGGAAGGCGGCGTTCAGGCTGCGGCGCGTGCTGCTCTCGCTTGCACCCAGATTGGGGGTGTCTGTCCCCCCCAGTTCTTCCCCCAGAGGTGCGTGGCACCCCGTGCACGCACAGCTCGCGGGTGGCCGCCTCCTGTTGCAAGCTGGAGCCTGCACCCAGCTCCTGTTGCAAATGGGGGCACCTCTTGCCTGCACCCTATGGTGCATTTCCTGCACCCCATAGTGTGCTCGCACCCCCCGGCACGTTGCCTGCACCCCCCGGCACATTGCCTGCACCCCATGACACATTTCCTGCACCCCCAACACATTTCCTCCACCCCACGGTGAGCGCAGAGCCCCCGCACCCAGTTCCCATCCCCGCTCACAGCACCTTTGTGTCCTTGTTCCCCCCCCCCCTCCCCACACCAGCTCTGCTGGACACCTCTGGGTGTGTGGGGTGGGGGCACCCTGAGCTGCGTGACCCCACCTTGTGCCAGCAGCCCCCCAGCTTTCTCTACACCCTCCCCCTCCCCACCTCTCCCTTCCTCCCATCCTGGAGGGGGGGGGCGCAGCACAAAGCCCCCCTTGGCCACGGGTGCTCCCCAAACCCTCCCCAGCCCCCTGCTCTCTGGGGGTGGCTCCCACTGTCCCCCCACCCCTCTCCCAGCCTGTTGGGCTGAGCGGGGAGGAGGAGGAGGAAGAGTGGGGGGGCGGCGGGGGCTGCACAGGGGCGGGCGATGAGGACGGGAGCGCAGAAGCGTGGCAGGAGGAGAGCGGCGAGGACGCGGCGAGGGGCTCCCGTCCCCAACACCCCGTCCCCAAACCCCATCCCCGGCGGCGCGGGAGAGACGAGGGCGCGAGCAGCACAGGTTTGTCGGATCATTTCACATGCTTTATTTCAGCAGTCAAAATAATTAAAAACATCTCAAATTATTATACATATACAAACTAGGTACAGACTCCTGGAGCATCCGCCTCGCCGGGAGATGGGCCGGCAGCCGGGGTGGGTTCGGCCCCTCCGCGCGGCAAGAGAGGAGGAGAGAGGCTGGGGGGCGCGGGGGGCAGAGAAGCGGGGGGGAGATGATGATGATGATGGATGGATGGATGTGTGGATGGATGGATGGAGAAAGAGCTGCTGGAAGATGAGAGCAGAGATGGAGTCCACCTGCGAAGCCCGGGAGCCAGGGCTGCTTTCCCCGTGCTTTCCTTTCCCTTCCAAGGCTTTTTGGCTCGACCTTGCATTTGCCTCCGTGCCTCGCTGTCAGGATGCGTGGGGGGTGTGGGGTTAAATAGCACCTTTAGAAAATTCACAAGTCGACCCGGGCAGCAAAAGGGTGAGGGGGAATTTAAAAAAAAAATAATAATAAAAATAAAAATAGAGGGAAATTCAAAAATCAACCCAAGACTTGCATCCGTTCGGGCAGCCCCGTGTCTGTAGCACCACGCGGTCCCCGGCTCGGTGGCTTTGCGCCACTTGAGCCTCTGAAATGGGACCGAAATAAAAGAGCAAAAATCAGGACAAAAGTCCCAGAACTCCAGGGGGACCTTGAACGGAGGGAAAGAAAAAAAAAAAAAAAAAAAAAAATGGAGAGGGAAAAAAAAAAATAGACAAAACTTAGCACCTTTGCTCTGAACCTGGCAGGAAAGTCCCGGCACGGCTGAAAAAAAAAATAAAAAAAAATACTAAAACTACTTGAAAAAAAGAAAAATTAAAAATATTAACCAAAACCACAGCTGTGAGGTAGCCTTCCAGAAAAGGAGAATATGCACTGATGGGTCCGGTTTGCTCCGCTCCAGGGCTTTGGCTGTCGGGGTGGACTCGGGGAGCTCCCCCCTGCGGAACCGGGGCTCGGCTGCAAAAAGCGGGGTGGTGGCGGCTCCGGGCTCCCAGGTCCCCGCGGGTTGCTCGGGGTTGTGTTATTTTTGCTGCCTGAACAAAAAAAAAAAAAAAAAAAAGAAAGAAAAAAAAACAAACAGGGGGGGGGAAAGAGGGAAAAAAACAACAACGACAAGAAGCAGATTATGACCGAGAGTTAAACATCTTCCTTTCAGGAAAAAAAAAAAAAAAAAAAGAAAAAAAAGGAGAAAAAAAAATGAAATGCGAGTAGCAAAGAGCCCAGTGGAGAAAGGTCGGCCCGAGTTTGCGTTTGGGTGCTCCCCGGCTCCGGGGCTCGGCACGGGCGGCCCCGCGAGGTGTGAGCATCGCGGGCTCGGTGCCGTCGGGGAGCCCGAGCGGTGCCGTCCGCGGGGCTTAGGGCAGACCGACGCCGAGGAGGAGGAGGAGAGGAGGGCAAGCAAGCGAACCCACTTCCTGGTTATTTTGTTTGAAAAGTCATTTATTTTTTTTTTTATATATTTTTTTTTTGGTTTAATGCTTTTTTTGGTGTTTTTTTTTTGATTTTTTTTTTTTTTATGGAAACGCAAATAATTTTAGAGACGCTGGAATAGAAACCGACACGAATTCAAGTCCATGTGAAATTTTCTCCTTTTTTTGGCTGTTTTTTTTTTTTTATTATTATTATTATTATTATTACTCTCTCCTGTTACGCGTGGGGGGGGGGTCCGGTTTACAAGAAGCAGACGGGGCCGATGTCGATGCCGAATTCCTGGTCCGGAGCGCCAACGTCCATGGGGGCCAAGTCGATGATGGGCAGGCGGGATGTCTTTGTCGTCTTGTACTCGATGACTGTCTTGCCCCAGGCGCCGGTGTGACTCTGCGGGAAGGGGGCAGTCAGGACCCCCGAATCCCCCCCCATCCCCCCCCATCCCCCCCAATCCCCCCCAGTTCCCCGTCCCCGCTCACCGTGCAGCCGTCCTCGGTGACGCCGTAGGTGAAGCGGCTGTTGCCCTCGGCCCTGATCTCGATCTCGTTGGCGCCCTGGAGGAGCAGGGCCTTCTTCAGGTTGCCCGTGTCCTGGTCCATGTAGGCGACGCTGTTCTTGCAGTGGTAGGTGATGTTCTGGGCAGCCTCGGTGGACATCAGGCGGAGGAAGGTCAGCTGGATGGCCACGTCGGCCGGGTTGGAGCCCTCGCCGCCGTACTCGAACTGCCGGGGAAGAGGCGTTAGGCATCGCGGTGCTCGTCATCCCCACCCCGTCCGCATGTGTCCCCCCCCCGGCGCCCCCCATCTCACCTGGAAGCCGTCGCTCATCGTCTCGCCGAACCAGACGTGCTTCTTCTCCTTGGGGTTCTTGCTGAGGTACCAGTTCTTCTGGGCGATGGTGGCCTGGGTTGGGTAGACGCAGGTCTCGCCCGTCTCCATGTTGCAGTAGACCTTGATGGCGTCCAGGTTGCAGCCTTGGTTGGGGTCGATCCAGTACTCGCCTGCGGGGAAGGGACGGGGTCAGGGGGGGCGAGGGAGGGTAAGCGCGGAGCAGCCGCCGCGGGTGGAAGGATGGGGGCGAGGAACGGAGGGGAGGGGCAGGGGATGGAGGCGAGGAGCAGCCCTGAGAGGTGGAGGATGGAGAGGTGGAGGGCGCGGGGGGTGGAGGGGAGCAGGGAGAGGGTGCAGGGGATGGAG
>NW_023304830.1:0-9632 GCF_011077185.1 Oxyura jamaicensis
GGAGCAGGTAAAGGGTACAAGGGATGGAGGGATGGAGGTGAGGAGGTAGAAGGTGCAGGGGAGGGAGGTGAGGAGGTAGAGCGTGCAGGGGATGGAGAGGAGAAGGCAGAGGGTGCAGGGGATGGAGGTGAGGAGCAGGTCAGAGGGGTGGAGGTGAGGAAGGTGAAGATGACCCATGAGAGGTGGAGGTGAGAGCAGCCATGAGAGACGGAGGGCGGAGGTGAGGAGCAGGTAGGAAGGAGAGCGGTGAGGGCACCCCGGGGCGACGCGGGACACTGACCGCTCTTCCAGTCTCCGTGGCACATCTTGAGGTCGCGGCAGGTCCGGGCTGGGTTCTTGCGGGTGCCCTCGGGGCTGCGGATGTTCTCGATCTGCTGGCTCAGGCTCTTGAGGGTGGTGTCCACCTCCAGGTCGCGGTCACGCATCACGTTGGCGTCGTCGGCTCGGTAGTAGCGCCCGCCGTCGTGGGCCTTCTCCTGGGGCGGCTGGGGCAGGAAGCTGAAGTCGAAGCCGCCGCTGGGGGGACCGGGAGGACCGGGGGGGCCAGGTGGGCCAGGGGGACCCTGCGGGAGGAGGAGGATGGTGAGCACGAGACGAAGGCAGGCAGCTCTGGGCGAGCAGCAGCAGGGTGGATACATACAACAGGGCCGACGTCGCCGGTGCGACCGCGGGGGCCGGGGGGACCGATGGGGCCGGGCAGCCCGTTGAGACCGTCTTTGCCGGCGGCACCAGCGGAGCCAGGAGGACCCTACGGGAGCAGAGAGGCCGTGAGCACGGAGGTGTCCCCAGCATCGTGGCGGGGACCCCGTCCCCGTGCAGCCCCCAGGAGGGGGCTCAGGAGGAGACTTACTCGTGGACCAGCGGGACCAGAAGCACCAGAAGGACCTTGTTCACCAGGAGCGCCCTGTGCAGAGCGAGAGACAAGAAAAGGGCCCGTTGGCACCTTCTGCTCCAGGACGTGGGGCAGCACCCACGGCCGCCGTCACCCCGTGGTACTTACAGGAGGACCAGGTGGGCCCTGCAGACCGGAGAAGCCTCTGTGACCCTTCATGCCTCTGTCACCCTGCTCGCCGGTTTCACCTTTGTCACCACGGGGACCTTGGGGACCCTGTTGGAGGAGGAGGAGATGGGCTGAGCGGGGGCCAGGCCAGCCACCGCCCCCGCATCAAAGGGGATGCAGAAGCACGAAGGAGGACGCAGGAGGACATCAACTTACAGCAGGACCACGAGCACCAGCGGGACCAGGGGGGCCAGCGGGACCAGCGGGGCCCTGGGATGGGAGAGAAGGGGACGGGTCAGGGCGTCCCGCACCTTGGGTGGTGGAGCATCACCCCGAGCAGGACGCCCACGAGCCCTTCCCCGGCTGGGAACCTCCCTCTAGCGCTGGGAGCAGAGCCCAGGGCCGGATTCTGCCCCGCCGTGGCCTCGCAGGAGGAGCCCTTGCTCCGTAAAGGGGCTGGGCGGCCGGACCCTGCCGCACCGGGGGGGTCGGAGCCCGGGGTGGGGAAATGGCTGGGGGTCTCCTTGGGCCGAGCATCACTTACGGTCTCACCGCGATCTCCGTTCTTGCCAGCAGGACCGACGGGGCCGGGGGCGCCGGGGGCACCGGGAGCACCAGGGGGGCCAGCGGGGCCGGTCTCACCACGGTCACCCTGTGAGGAGGAGGAGGAGGAGGAAGAGGAGGAAGATGAGAGGTCAGCACGGGCGAGCGCAGCCCCGTCACCCCGTCCCAGCACCCCAGCCGTGGGCACTCACCTTGGGACCAGCAGCACCATCGCGACCGGGGGCACCTTCAGCACCGGGAGCACCCTGTGGAAGAGCAGAGACCCCTCGTTAGGGCAGGCGGGCGCTAACGAGGTCCTGGGTGGCACCGGCGCTGACCCCAGCACCCATGGGTGCCACGAGCCGGCGCGTGCTCAGCGCAGCAAACCCACCCCCTCCCCACCTCCCCTTCACCCCCCCGGCACGACACCGATGCTCACCTCACGTCCAGCTTCGCCAGGGGGGCCAGCCAGGCCGGGGGGGGCCCATGGGGCCGGGAGGACCGCGCTCGCCAGGAGAACCAGAGGGACCTTGCTTGCCGGGTTCGCCCTGCGGAGGGGAGAGCACGCGGGGATGCGTCGGACACCGGGGAGCATCCCCCTGCCTCGGGGGGCCGCACTGGTGAGCCGGGGACCGGGGCGGGGGTCCCGCGGGGGGGTACTCACAGAGGGGCCGGGCAGCCCAGGGAAGCCTCTCTCGCCTCTCTGTCCGGGGAGGCCGACGACACCGCGTTGGCCGGCGATACCTTGGGGTCCGGGGGTGCCAGGAGCGCCCTGGGGGGGCAAATGGCACCTCAGGGGGGTGGCAGCGGCCGTCACCTCCCTCCGGATGGAGGGGACAACCAGGGGACGTCAGGTGTGGCGCTGCCTGGTATCTGTGAAGGTGTCACATCACTTGGGGGGGGGGGGGGGGTGACTTCCGCTGGGGCCGTCCGCACCGGGGGAGCCTTTTTCACCGGGGGGTCCGGGGGGGCCGGCAGGTCCAGGCTCACCGGGGCGGCCAGCGGGGCCGGTCTCACCACGGGGTCCTTTGCCACCTTCCTTGCCGCTGGGGCCGGGGGGGCCGGGGAGGCCGATGTTACCCTGGGTAAGAGCAGGGGGGGCAACACCGTCAGGCTGATGCCTCAGCTCAGGGCCCCCCCCCCCGCCGCCGCCGCTGGCTGAAGGGCGGCCAGGGGCGTCCCGGTGCCAAGTGGGCCAAGGCGGCCGCGTGGAGCCGGCTGGAGCCGTGCCCGGCATCCCCACGGTGCCAGCACCCTCCTGCCCCCCCCCCCCACCCACCACACGTCTCACCCCTTCGGGGAGGGGGGACGGGACACGGGCAGGGTACTCACGGAGGGGCCGGGGGGTCCAACTCTTCCAGCAGCACCAGGGAAACCAGTAGCACCCTGCGAGGGAGAGAAGCTGGAGTCGGGCGCGGGGCCGCATCCTGGCACCTCCCGCGGGGGAGCGGGGCCAGGGGAACGTCCCCTGGCTGAGGGCCACCACGGGGAGCCCTGGGGCCGGTGGCCAGGAGCAGAGTGCTCATCCCTGGGGGTGAGGAGCAGCTGCTGGTTTGGGGGGGGAGTCAAAGAACCCCCCCCCCCCCTTTTTCCATCCACTCCATCCCCTATAAGACGAACCCCCCCCCTTCTCCAGGCACCATCCTCCCAAAGGGCTTTGGGGTGCGGAGCGGCGCTCACGCACATTTTGGGGAGCAAGAGGCAGGCAGGGCCGAGCCACCCATGGGTGCACGCACCCGACCCCATCCCCCAGGGGCCGCGCAGCCCCGTCCCCCCCCCCACAAGAGCCAGGCTGGTACTTACAGGGGGTCCAGCGCTACCGCGAGCACCTTTGGGACCGGGAGCACCAACAGCACCCTGAGGAAGAGGAGGAGGAGGAGGGTGAGCCACGCCGTGGGGACAGATCCAAGGGGGACGTGGGGTGGGGGCGCGTGACTTACGGCAGGGCCAGGAGCACCAGTGGGGCCAGCGGGGCCGGGGGGGCCGGCGTCACCCTTGGCTCCAGCATCGCCAGTTTCGCCTTTAGCACCAGGCTGGCCGTCGGCACCCTGCGGGAGAGCGCAGCGCGGTGAGCCCGGGGGGGGGGGGGCACAGCATCATCCCCGCTCACGGCGGCGGTGGTGGTGCAGGATCAGGCCCAAGGGGGAGGGAGAAGCACTTACGGGAGGGCCAGCAAATCCAGCAGGACCGGGGGGGCCGGGCTCGCCGCGGTCACCCTAGGGGAGAAGGCAAGAGAGCGGCCGTCACGCCGGGCAGGGGACGGCCACCGCCGGCAAGGGGTGGCCACTTGATGGCAAGGGGTGGCCACTTGATGGCAAGGGGTGGCCACTTGATGGCAGGCCATCCCTCAGGGTGCCGGGACACTTACGGGAGCACCACGGGCACCAGTGGGACCAGCAGGACCGGGGGGACCGGCTTCACCCTGGCAGAGGGACACAAGGAAAGACGCCGAGGTTAGAGCCGTGGCGAGGAGGTGGCACAGGGGGCGCGGGGCCACCAGTGCAGGATGTCCCTACCTTGTCACCAGGAGCACCAGCGGGGCCGGGGGGGCCGATGGGGCCAGTCAAGCCTCGGAGACCGTCTTTGCCAGGAGCGCCATCAGCACCTTTGGGACCGGGGTCGCCCTGGAAGGAGAAGACATGGCGGGGTTACCTGCGGAGCTCCAACCTGGGGGGAGCACCCCATAGCTCTGCACCCCATTGCTCTGCACCCCAGGGTCTTCACCCTCCCCAGAGGGGCTGGGACCATCCTCCTCCTCCTCCCTGGCCGTGAGGAAGAGCAGGGCTCAGCTCCCAGCTCGCAGCAAGGGGCTGTCCCCAAGGGACACAAGCGTCCCCGAGCATCCCATCCCCGTGACACCGGCTTTGCTCGGGGGAGCCCCAGCAGCCGGGGGGCGAGCGGCTGCAGGAGGGGACGGGGATGCAAGCAGAGGACAGAGGGGACACGTTGGGATCCTGGGACACGTACTCTGTCACCCTTGGCGCCTGGCAGGCCGGCAGCACCACGTTCTCCGGGCATCCCCTGAAGACCGGGGGGCCCTTGGTTTCCGGGGGCACCGGGAGCACCAGCATCACCCTGGGCAAAAGAGATGGAAAAGGGGCGTTAGTGAGACATCAGAACCGCTTAGGGGGAGAAAACTCCTCCCTGGAGCTGTCCTGCAGGGCAGAGACCTCGCACCTACCTTAGCACCATCGTTACCGGGAGCACCATTAGCACCACGAGGACCCTGGGGACCAGGGGGGCCTTGGACACCGCGTTCACCAGGGAAACCTCTCTCACCCTGCAGGAGGGGAAGAAAAGGAGCTGAGCAGATCAGTGGGGGGGGGGGGGGGGGGGGGCAAAAACCATCTCGGGGACGAGCGGGGGTCAGCTCACCCTGGCACCAGCAGGACCGGGGGCACCGGCATCTCCGGGGACACCCTGTGATGGAGGCAGAGGTTGCAGGAGTTAGCACAGGAATGGGGACACGCAAGGTGGCCCTGGGGACAGGGAGGATGGGGGGGGGCATGGTGTTGCCCGCACTCACCTGCTCACCGGGCTTGCCAGCCTCACCGGGGGGGCCAGCGGGGCCTGGCAGACCCTGTGGAGGAAGAGGAAGAGGAGGAGGAGGAGGTGAGATGTGGTGAGGTGAGCCACCGAGGGAGGGAGGTGGCACCGCCACCGCCACACGGCATTCGTCCCCTTGCGGGGAGAGGGCACCCCCTCACCTGGAAGCCGGGGGCACCAGCAGGACCTTGTTCACCTCTTTCTCCAGCGGGACCCTGGGGGAGAGGGGAGAAGAGTGAGGCCGGGCGGGGGGCTCCAGAGCTGCTGCTCCAGCAGCCGAGCCCGGCTCTGGGTGGCATCGGGCGCCCCGGTACTCACAGTAGGGCCGGGGGGACCTTGGGCACCAGCTTCGCCGTCTTTGCCAGCAGCACCCTGCGGAGGGGAGGGAAGAAAGAGGGTGCTCAGAGCTCGCCCGCCACCTCCAGGTGATTTTAGAGAGCTGAACCCGGCGGGCTCTGCACCCCGACTGAGGTTTGGAGCTGGATGTGGCCGTAGCATCCTTCCAAGGAGCAGAGGAGCGGCGGCGAGCTGCCCGCGGCCACGTCACCTCCCCGCTGTCCCCGCTCCAGGGGCGCTGGCAGCCGCCGGACCCGGCTCCCGGCCACCACGGCTCGTGGCAGGTTCCCCCCTTGGAGCCACCCCCAGCCCCACACGCCCCCAGCCCCACACGCCCCCAGCCCCACACCCCCCCCAGCCCCTGGGGATACTCACAACAGCGCCGGGGGGGCCGGGAGCACCTCTCTCACCGGGTTTGCCAGGCTCACCCTAAAAGCAAAAGAGCAGGATGAGACCCACGTTGAGAACACAGCACCCACGGGATCGAGCCCGCGGGATGCACAAACCCCACGGGGACAGGGGGACGTGTCCCCTGAGCCACCCCTCCCTGGGTGCCTGCTCCTCGTGCCCACCCGCAGGCACGGTCCTGGGTGGGGAGCCCTGGTGGAGCACCCCCGTGTCCGCGGGGCAGGCACCCCGGGCTCGAGCAGCCCCACGAGGGATGCAGCTCCCGTCTGTACTCACCGCAGCACCTTTGGGACCAGGGAAACCCATCACGCCGGCTTGGCCTCTGGCTCCGGGGGGGCCTGGGGGGCCGGGGCGGCCGTCTTGACCAGCGGGGCCCTACGGCGGGGGGAGCACGGACCCCGTTAGCAAACGGCACCGGGAGCCAAGGGGGGAGCGGGGCGGGTGGTGGGTGCTACTTACGGGGGGACCAGTCTTGCCATCGGGACCGGGGCTGCCAGGGCTCCCAGTCAGACCCTGGAAAGGAGCAAGGGGGGGTTGGGACGTCAGGCACCGGGTCGCTGCCGGCCGTGGGAGATGCTCCAGCAAGCGAGCGTCCCCGGAGAGCGACCTCCTCCACAGCCCAGTGACCCTGGAAGGGGGCCACCGCGCTTGTCCCCAGCCCCTCCGCGCCGCGCCCCTGCCACGCTCACCTTGGCACCGGGGAGACCGGGTTCACCGGGGCGGCCAGCTTCACCGGGAGAGCCCTTGGGGCCGACGGGGCCGGGGGAGCCGCGCTCGCCGGGGGGACCCTGGAGGGAGGGGACAGCAGTCACCCCGGCTGCAGGGCATCAGCGGGGACAGGAGCCGTGCCACGGGGCGAGGCGGTGGCACAGCGCCAGCTTCGCCACCGCGTGACCCCAGTTGGGGTGGGGGGGGGGGACACAAGTGTACCACGACCCCACAGCCCTGTTGGGGACACAGCGCCGTTCCCTGTGTGGGGAGAAGGGGGGCACCTACCTTGGGACCAGCGATGCCGTCAGCGCCGGGGAAGCCGCGGCTGCCAGGAGCACCCTGCGAGGGACGGGAGAGGGGTCAGGGTGGGCGTGGGGGGCGCGGGGGCTCGGGGAAGGGGCCACCAATGCGGGGCTGAGCCTGCAGCGGGAGCAGCCCTGGTGGTTCAGGTGCTCCACCGGGGGGGTTTGGGGGGGGTCTCAGAACGGGCTGGGTGCCGCTGAGGACAGCACCAGACCCCCTGGGGAGAGCCCCCCAGGCTCAGACACTGGATGGGGAGTGCAGAGACAGGGGGAGGAACGGGAATGGGGACGGGGACACGGTGGGGACACGCCGGGGATGGCTCCCACTCACTCTTTCGCCAGCAGGACCGGGAAGCCCAGCGGGGCCGGGCTCACCGCGGGCTCCTCTCTTGCCTTCCTCACCAGCGGGGCCGGGGGGGCCCTGGACGCCGGCAGGACCCTGGGGAAGGAGGCAGAGGGGTGAGCGCCTGCAGGGTGCAGCCAGCCCGGGAGGCGCCGAGTCCTGGCGCCGCCGGGGGGGCACTTACGGGTTCGCCTTTGGCACCAGTGTCTCCCTTGTTGCCTGGGGCACCGGGTTCGCCCTGGAGGGGGAAGGAGAAGGAAAGAAAGATGCTTAGCACCGGGTGGATGAGCAAAGGGAACCGTGAGCCTGATCCCTCCCCGACCCTCCGCAGGGGGAGAGATGCTCGGTGCCTCCCAGGGGGCTGCCAGCAGGGCTGGCAGGGGGGGTGCAGAGGAGGTGGGACTGCGGCGTGATGGAGCCAAAGGATGGATCCGGCCCTGGAGCCGTCCCCCAGGAGCAAAGGGCCGAGGACCCAGTCCCAGAGCAAAGGGCCGAGCTCCTGGTGAGGGACAGAAGAGGCCGGAGGCAGCGGGGGATACTCACGCTGTTACCCTTGGGACCGGGGGCACCGCTGGGACCCTGGGGTCCGGAGGGACCGCGGGCACCGGGGAAGCCGGGAGCGCCAGCAATGCCGGGGGCACCCTAGGAGAGGCAGAAGAGGAGGTGAGGGAGCTGCAGGGAGGTCCCCGAGCCAGGTGGCGAGGCAGGGGTGGGACACTCACGGTTGCACCCTTGGCACCAGGTTGACCATCAGCACCGGGGTTGCCCTGCCGGAGAGAAAGAGGAAGAGGAGGGTTACGCCGGGGCCAGGGGGACGTGAGGCCGAAGGGCAGGGCGCCGTCGGGGGCCACTTACAGCAGGACCAGCAGCGCCAGCGGGGCCGGGGGGACCGGGCTCACCACGGGCACCCTGAGGACCTTCGCTGCCACGAGCACCTTGAGGACCGGTTTCACCCTGGGGAGGAAGAGGAGAGAGGAAGAAGAGCCGTGAGCGCGGGGGCTGCAATGAAAACCCAGAAGCGGGCGATTCTCTTCTCCATCCTTGGCCTAGCTTCCCACGAAAGCAACACCCCGCAGCCTGGAGAGGCGTCGGAGATGGGGCAAAGTGCCACCTCTGTCCTGCTGATGGGACGAGCAGCCACCGCGGCACTGGACACGTTGGCATTGGCCACCTGGGCATGGGCCACCTTGGCCTTGGCCACCTTGGCTTTGGCCACCTTGGCTTTGGCCACCTTGGCACCATCCAACTTGGCGTTGGCCACCTTGGCCCCGGCCACCTCCGGGCACTGTTTGGGCCACGTGAAGCCCTCCCGAGGCTCTGTCCCCCGTTTCCCTGCCCCGTTTCCCCCAGCGCCTCCCAGCCAGGAGCCAGGTCCTACCTTAGCACCAGCAGCACCGGGGAAGCCGGGGGGGCCGGCGGGACCAGTTGGACCCTAGATGGGAGAGGGGGCACGCATCAGAAGCAATCACACCCCTCACCTCTGGCTTTGCCAGAGCCCTGCAGCCCGGCCAGGATTCCCCGACAGCAGATTTAGGAGGAGATCTCCCATGCGGGACCCCCCCCCGGGGGGTTTGGGGGGTCTTGGGGGGGGGGGGATTGGGGTTACTCACGGGAGGGCCAGCAGCACCGGGAGCACCGTCGTTACCGCGAGCACCCTGCGGGACAGAGGCACCCCTGAGCGTTGCCCACCGGCAGGAGGGCAGGAGGGGCGCTCAGCCCTGCCCCGAGCGCGTACTCACAGCGGGGCCGGAGGGACCGGGACGGCCTCTCTCGCCGGGAAGCCCTCGAGGACCCTGGGGAGGACAAGAGGAGACGTTTTTAGGGGGCACGCAGACGCTTTCCCCTCCCGTAACCTCTCTCTGAGCCCCCCCAGCTCCCCCTGCCCACGGCGAGGGGAAGCCCCCAACCCCGAAGCATCCCTGGCTCTGCATCCCCAGGGATGCGCCGTGCCCCCCACCCCAGCCTCCTTTGCTGGGGGAGGCTCTGTGTGTGTCATCCCCCCCCCGTATTTCCCAGCCAGCACTCACCATCTGCCCAGGAGCACCATTCTCACCGGGGCTGCCAGGCTCGCCCTAGGAAAAAAAAAAAAGAGGCATAAAAATGGGTTTTCTGCACCAAAAGTGAGACCCCAACTTCCTGGGACTCCCCAGCCTCCTCACCTTGGGGCCAGCGGGACCGGGCTCGCCCTTGGCACCATCCAGACCGCTGAAGCCCTGGGGAGCAGGAGAAAGAAGAGCAGGGTCAGGAGGGGACCTCGCCGTGTCCCCAGCCCCTTGGGGACGAAGCTGTCGGGGACACCCGTCCCCAGCTTCATCCCCAGCCTCGGGGCTGGGGTCCCTCGGGGTGCGCCCCAAATTTGGGTGACCCGCAGCTCCCTAAATCTGGTGTCCGGTGGGGGAAGGACTCACTCTGTGTCCCTTCATGCCCGGCAGGCCGGCGGTTC
>NW_023304831.1:0-17457 GCF_011077185.1 Oxyura jamaicensis
CCCCTGGGGGATCCCGCACAAGCAGCCTGGGATCCAGCGCCCAAGACAATCTCTTTCGCTCCGTTACGGAATTGTTGGACCCTGCGGCAGGATCCAGCGCGACCCGGAACCCAGGCAGATCTACTGCAATCCGGCGTGGGATCCAGTGCCAGAAGGAGGATCGGGCGCACGCCAGCACCCCAAGCAGATCCCCTGCGATCCGGGGCAGGGCGCGGCGGTGGGAGCAGAATCCGGTAGGAGCAGATCCCAGGGCAGATCCCGGGGCAGATCCCGGGGCAGATCCCACCCGGCGTGGGATCCGGCGGCCGGGGCGCACAGTCCGGAGGGAGCCGGCACCCAAGCGGCTCCGCTGCCGCCCAGCGTGGGATCCGGCGGCCGGAGCGAGAGCAGATCTGCTGCGATCCATCCCGGGAGCGACGCGGTGGCGAGAGCGGCGGCGGAGCGGGGGCCAGGCGGCGGTGGGGCCGTGGCCGGATCCGGCCGTGCCCGCGGGGCCCCGGGGCTCAGGGGCAGCCCGCGTCCCGGCGCCCGGTGCCCACCTTCTCCTGCAGCTTCTCCATCTCCTCCTTGTGGGCCTGCTCCGACTCCTCCAGCACCCGCCGCTGCGCCGTCTCCTTCTTCAGGAACTCGATCTCCCTGCGGGGGGGGACAAACGCGTGGGCGCACGGCACCGGGGACGGGGGCTGTGCCCCTCTGACGGGGGGGGAGGTGGGCCAGGTGAGGGGGGCTCCGGGGTTTGGGCATCGAGGAGAAATCATGCCCGGTGGGGTGGTGGTGCCCAGGGGTCTCCATGGGGATGGTCCGTGCCTGGGGACAAGGGGTGCCCAGGTTGGAATTGGTGCCCGGGGGACGGGGTCGTGCCCAGGGGATGGGGTCGTGCCCAGGGGACAGGGACATGCTTAGGGGATGGTTTGTCAGCGGGGACAAGGGATGAGTTGGTGCCCTCGGGATGAGTCCGTGCCCAGGGGATGGTCCGTGCCTGGGGACAAGGGGTGCCCAGGATGGAACTGGTACCCCGGGGAGGGGGCCATGCCCAAGGGACGGGGCGGTGCCCAGGGGATGGGGTCATTTGCCTGCAGGGACAAGGGACAACTTTGTGCCCTGAGGATGAGTCTGTGCCCAGGGGATTGGCCATGCCCAGGAACCAGGGGTGCCTGGGAAGGGGTCTGTGCCCCAGGGACGTGTCCGCGCCCGGGGGAAGGCTCCGTGCACAGGCCCCTGCCCTCACTTTTGCTGGTACTCCTTGATGAGCCTCTTGGCCTTGCTGTACTTGCGCTCCAGGGTCTGGTACTGGGCCTGCGTCTCCTTGAGGTGCTCGTCCACGGCCTGGCACAGGTTCTGCGCCTCCATCCAGTACCCCTCCAGCTTCTCCATGCGCTCCTTGTTCTCCTCCACGCTCTGCTCCAGCTGGGCCTTCTCGGCCCGCCACCGAGCCTTCTCCTGCTCGAGGCACTGCAGCTGGGGGACAACAGGGTCAGGGCACGGCACGGCACGGGATGGCTCAGCACAGCACGGGGTGGCATGGCATGGTGTGGCCAAAGAGCAGGTATGGCACAGCACAGCACGACACGGCACGGCACAGCACAGCACGGCACGGCACGGCACCTCTGGGGGGGCTGGGGGCAGACGTGGGGATCTGGGAAGGGGTCAGGAGATGCAGGGGATCTGGGGAGATGGAGGGCGCACCCGGGGACCCGCTCACCTTCCTCTTCAGCTGCTGGATCTCAGCCTCGGTGACAGCGTGCTTGATCTGGAGCTGCGAGAGGAGCCAGGCGTTCGCGGGGCGTGGGGACGTGGTGGGACGGCCCCGCACCGCCCCCGTGTGCACCCACTTCCCCCCCCCTCCCCCCTCAGCCCCTCTTCACCTCCTTGAACTTGTGCACCAGCTTCTCGGGGTCCATCTCCACCGGCGAGAGCGTGTCCTCGTTCTCGGCCAGCTCGAACACCTCGATGGCCATCTCGCCGCTGGGGAACATGGGGCTCATCTCCTCCTCCTCGTCCGTGGCGTATTCCCCCGTCTGCAGTGGGCACGGAGCAAGGTTGGCACCTGGCAGCTCCCCCCCCCGGGGACCCCCACTTGGGGAAACCGAGTCACCGAATCGGGCAGAGGCCGCGCCTGTCCCCTCCTGGGGGGTGCTGTCCCCTCCCTCACCTCCTCGTCGTCCTCGGTGTACTGGGTGTAGCGCTGCTCTATCATCTCCCGCTGCCACCGCTCCTGCTCCAGCGTCTGCTGGATCAGCTGCGCCACCTCGCTCTGCTCGCCCGGCTTCTCCCGCCCGATGAGGAAGCTGCGGGGACAGCGGGGGGCTCAGCTGGGGACAGGGGGGGCTCAGGTGGCAGGGGGGGCTCAGATGGGGGACACCCAGGTGGCACGGACAGGGGAGGTTCAGGTGGGGGGCATCCCTGCTGGGATGCTCCTGGGAGTGACGGATTTGGGGGCGCGTTGTGTTCATGGTGGGGATTTGGGGAGGCAAGGTGGCATGGGGCAGGCAGTGGCCATGGGGACAGCAGGGATCAGGGGGTATTTTGGGGCAGGGGGTGCTGTGGGGGCAGCGTGTCCCCGTGTGTCCCCAGCCCCGGGCCCTACCGGACGCGGCCCTTGGTGTTCCTGAGCACGGAGGCGGCGAAGCTCTGCGTCACCCCCACCAGGCTGGTGCCATCCACCTCCACGATCAGGTCGTTCACCTGGATCCTGGGGACAAGGGGGGACCGTCACGGCGCTGCCACCCCCCGCCCACCTCCCCGGCGTCTCCCAGCTCCCGGACCAGCCCCTCCATTACCCCCCAAAGCCCAGGGGGGTGCAGCAGCAGGAGTCCGGGGGTGGGATTTGGGGCCGGGCACCCCATACCTGCCGTCCCGGTGGGCCGCCCCCCCTTCCGTCACCGTCTTGACGAAGATGCCCAGCTTCTCCAGGCCCATGTCGGCCCCCGCGCCCATGCCGATGATGCTGATCCCCAGCCCTTCGGAGTCTGCGGAGACAGAGAGCCGTGTCCCGGGGCTGGCAGCGGTGGCTACGACCACCTGACACCGATGGGGTCACCTCGGATCCATCCCCGAGGCGCTGGGGAGCAGGACGGGGCCAGGACCAACCTTTCTCCAGCTCCACGGGGAAGAGGTCGAGGCGCTCCACCCTCTTCTCCAGCTCGTACTCGGCCGACGCGGCCATGGGGTCGACGTCCTCGTTGCGGCGGTCGTAGTCCTCGTTGGAGTAAGTGCTGAAGACCTGGTGTGGGAGGGGGACGGGCGGCGGGGCGGGGGCATGGAGAGGGGGGTTACTGATCCTACGAGGCACCGGAGAACCCCCCCAGCCCCACGTCGCGCCGCGGGATGAGGAAGAGTCTGAGGGGGGCTTGGGGCGGCCCTGGGAGTAGAGGTGGTTCCGTGCCCTCTGTCCTGGGGAGGGAGGGAGGGACGGGGGGACGGAGGGACGGAGGGATGGAGGGAGGGAGGGAGGGATGGATGGAGGGGTGGAATGGCAGATGGACGGGTGGACTGGAGGACAGATAGATGGACCAAGGGAGGCGGAGAAGGGTGGGTTGGTGGGGGAGCGGATGGATGGACGTGTGGCTGGATGGAGGGATGGGGGGATGGACGGATAGATGGACAGACGGATGGAGGGACAGATGAACAGATAGATGGACGGACGGCTGGGTGCATGAAATGGCAGACGGATAGGTGGAAGGACGGACAGACAGATGGCCCAAGGGATGGCTGGATAGGCAGGCAGATAACTGGATGGATGGACAGATGAGGGACAGATGGACGGACGGGGTGCACCAGCAGTGGCCTCTCGAAGCCACATGATTCAGGGGAGCAGAACTGACTCGTTCCCCCAGTCCTCCCCTCATCCTCCCCCCCTCCTCAGCCTGGGGCTCCCCACGGGGGGGTCACCCAGGCATGGGGGTCCTGGTGCTGAGCACGGCAGATGTCCCCGGAGGGGCTGCGGTGGATTAGGGCTAACACCGCACCGCTAAAGCCTTGCAACAAAGGGTATTTGGGGATGAGTGTCAAGGGCCATCGCACAAAGCTCGGTGACACCGAGAAGGCAGGACCCTCCTGGGTGGCACGCAGGAGTGCTGGGGACAAACTGGGGACCTGCTTCTGTCCCCCTGCATGTGGTCCCCGGGGGGGTCCAGGCGTGGACATCGCGCTGTGCCACCCAGCTCTGTGCTGAGGTCCTCGGGGTGTTTGGGATGCGCAGGGGACCCGGAGCAATTCCCAAGGGAGAAGCAGACGGGGGCAGCAAATGGCCTGGGGAGGGGGCTGGCAGCAGGTACCCCCCTCCCTGGGTGCAGGGTGGGGGCTGGTGCCGGGGTCCCCAGTGCCTCCTGGTCACAAGGGACTCAGGATGCTCAGGGTGCAGGACAGGTGGGTGCCCTGCCCACCCACGCCCACGGGACCCCACGGAGGGACAGGGCAGGGGGCAAACACCGGAGGCTGAATGCAGCACCTGGGGGAGCGGAGCACCCCGAAAAGCTCGACTGCGCATCCGCGGGGGAAATCCCTTCCTGGAGACGGGCCGGCTGGTCCCCATGGCGCCGAACCCCCGACGTGCGCCCAGCCGGTGCGCGGCCACCGCGGGACCCTGTCCCCACACCGGGCCACCGTGGTCCCCGTCCCAGGTGGGGCCACCCACCCGCCGCTGACTCAGAGCCAGAATATAGGCCGTGCCGCTAAAAATAACCCCGCTCGGCACAAAGCAATTTCTGTTCCTCCAGCTGAGGGGATAGGAGCACGAGAGAAAGCCCCGAAATAGCGGCACGGCCCCTTCTCCCCGCTGTGCCACCGCCGGCACCGGCCAGGGACCGTGGCACGAGATGGGGACCCCAAATCCTGGAGCTGTCCCTGCGTCCCCATGCTGCCGGGGTGTGTGTGGGGGGGGCGGGCAGCTCTCGTGGCTGGCCCCCGCCTGCCCGTGCTGCTGAGACACTTCCCCTTCCTCCACTTCCCGAAATGGTCCCGCGCTGGGCCCGAGAGGGGGGGAAAAGGAGAGGGGAGCAAACATCCTCCCCCATAGAACACTGGCTCTGGGAGGGGTCCCGGCCCTGAGGGACCCTGGGGACCTGTGCAGAGGGGTGGTGGCACGGCCTGGTGGCACCCGGCAGCATTCAGGGCCCAGCCGGGTATTTTGGGCATCCCCACCCAAAATACTGAGTGGCTCCCGGCCCTTCCTGGGGCACGTGGTGCGAGCGTGCCACCCCGTTAGGTCCCGATGTCACCCCCCTGCCTCCTGTCACCCCCCATGTACCACCATCCCCGGGGTCCCACGGCCGGGGTACCCTCCCCACGCCGCATCCCCAGCCCCTCCCCGTGTGGCCATGCCGGGGCTGTGACCCCACCAGTGTGCCTGGACCATCTCCCATCTGGCTGCACCCAGCCTCCAGGTGCTCCCCAGAGGGGTCTTTTTGGGGTGCGAGGGCGCATCAGAGCCCCCCTGCCCCTCTCCAGGCTGGGCCACCAGCTCCTCCCCAGCGCTGCACGGTGGTGGCCCAAGCTTGGCCATGGGCAATGGGGCAGGAGGTTGCCCATCGCTGCCTCCATGCCCCCGAGCCTCATTGGAGGCTGGAGGGGGGCACCCCAAAACTCCCGCTTTCTCCTCCCAGCTCTGCCCGGTTACCCCCTAAACCCCGCGGCCGGGCTCACCTGGATGGGGGCCGTGCTGAACTGGATCTTGCGGTTGGGGACGGGCTCCTCTTCCTCGGACAGCCCGGGGATCTCCACGCAGCTGGATTCGGGCTCGTAGAGCCCATCAGCCTCCTCGTCCTCATCCAGCCCGCTGCCCCCCGAGTCCTCCCCGAGCCCGCTGTAGGCACTTATGTCCACCAGGTCCGCCTCGGAGAAGTCCTCCTTCTTGGACTCGTCGTACAGGTCGCCCTCGTCCGCCCGCTCACCCTTGACGCCCTCCTCGGCGTAGGGGGGCTCCTCGCCCCCTTCCAGGCGCGGCTCGGGGGGCGCCGGCCCCTCGGCCCCCTTGGCCGGTTCAGGCGCTGGCACCGGCTCGCCGGCCTCCGCCTCGGCCTCCGACTCTCCGCTCTCCTCCACCTCCACCGGCTTGATCTTGCAGACCTCCTGCACCCGCGGGACGCTCCCATCCTTCTCCGCCGGCCTCCCGGCCTTGCCCGCTGCCTTCTCCTCCTCGGCCGGCCGTGGCCGTGCCGGGGCGGCGGGGCCGTCTCCCGTCCGGCTCTCGGCCTTGCCGGCCTCCATTCCCTGCAGGAAGACGCGGGACCGCTTGCTCACCAGCTTGGAGTTGAGCGGCCCCGCGCGCCCCGGCGTCTTGTGGAGGTTGTTGCGGAGGTCGGCCTTCTCGAAGACGGCGCTGAGCTGGCTGACGGTGGGCGACACGGCCTCGGTGTCGAGCTTGTCCAGGGACTCGGTGCTGCCATTGAACTTCACCACCACGTCCAGCTTGCGGTCCTGGAAGCCGGCCCGCTCCTTGCGCAGCAGGAGCTTGGTGGTGGCCTCTTTCTCCTGCGGGCTCCGCTCGAAGATCTTGCGGGTCTCCTGCAGCTTGGAGAAGGGCTTGTCGGGCTTGGAGTCGAAGCGGCTCACCCGCTCCGAGACGCTGGTGCCCAGCTTGAGGAGGCTGCCCTGCTCCATGCTCTCATTCAGGCTGCTGGCCCGGGGCAAGGAGAGGCGGACGGGCTTCTCCTTGCCCTTGGCCAAGTCGCAGGCGCCCTCGGGGCCCGGCGCCGTCCCCATCTGCAGGAACATGTTCTTGATGCGGTGGACGTTGGAGCCATACTTCTTGCCACGGGCTTTCTTGCCATCCTCGCCCTCGGCATCCTTTGTGGGTTTCAGGGCCTGGATGGTGGCCTCGTAGGCGTTGCGGTGGGGGGACGCGCTCCTCAGCCCCCCGCTGCCCGCTCCGCCGCCCGGGGCCCCCCCGCTGCCGCCCGGGGCTGCCGCCCCGCTCGCTGCCTCCGTCCTCAGCATCCTGCCCCGTCGTCGCCGCCGCTGCCGCCGCCGCGCCGCATCGCCCGCCGGCTGCTGGGGCGCGGGGAGGGGGCCGCTGCCGGGGGGCCGCCGGGGACCCGGTCAGGCCATCGCCAGCCTCGGGGGGGCCCAGCGCGCCCCCCCCCCTCCGCCCCGGCCCTCCTTCCTTCCTCCCTTCTCCTCCTCTTCCCCTTTTTCTCCGCTGCTGCGCTGGTGATGGAGCCGCTGCTGCCTGCGATCCGCCCGCCCCGCTGCCCGCAGAGCCCTCTGGGTCTTAGCGACGCGCTCTTGCTCTTCCTCTTCCTCGCCGCCGCGCTTCGGCCTCGCCGCCGCCGTCACCCCGATCCCCTCCCCGTGTCCCCCCCACCTTCCCCGTGCCCACCGGTGGCACCGGGCCTGGCGGCACCGCCGTGGTCCCCTGCAGCCCCCAGCTCTCCCCACGCGTCCCCTCTGCGTGGCTGGGGATGTGTCGTGTCCGTGTCCCCCCATCATTGTCCCCCCCCCCAGCCTTGTGTGCAGTGTCCCCCCACCCCAGCTCTGTCCCCATGGCCCCCCTCGGGTCTGCCCCCACCCCACATGTGTCCCCAGGGCCCCCCGATTTCGTCCCTGGGGACCCTCAGCCCCAGCCCTGTGGCCACGCTGCTTCTGCCCCTCTGCCCCCCCAGTTCCGTCCCCATGGCCCCCAGATGGTCCCTGTGTCCCCCCAGTCCTGGCGATGCGCCCCCCAGTTTTGTCCCCACATCCCCTTTATCCGTCCCCACATCCCCCCCTCCTGTCCCCGTATCCCCCCAGTTTTGTAGCCTTGTCCCCAGCCTGTCCCATGTCCCCCCATTTTGTACCCATGTCCCCCACGTCCCCCATTCCTTGCTCCGTGTCCCCCCACTTTCATACCATGTCCCCCCATCCTATCCCTGCGCCCCTCCTGGCTCTGTGCCCGTGTCCCCCTGCTCCTCCCCCTGTGCCCCCCCAGTTTTGTCCCCATGTCCCCTGCTCCCATCCCTCTGGTCCCCACGCCCCCACACCCACAGCTCCCCGGGGTGTCCCAGCGTGTCCCTACAGGGTCCCCATTTACTTTCTGTCCCCACAAACCCGTGCCCCTCCCCAGGGTGCTGCCCATCTGCCCCACACCTCCACTGGGGGACAGGAGGGGGAATATTCTGGGGGGGTTATTTGGGGTCTCCACCCTTCCCAGCAGTACGGGCACCATGGGGACCAGGGCGCACAGCGTGGCACCGTGTTGGGGTGCCTGTGGGACGAGCGCCCCAAAAGAGCCACACACTAATGTGGACTGGGGGGAGGGGACAGGGTAGGGACACCCCTACTTGTGTCCCCCCCTAGTGACAGGCCGCTGGGGGGGGGGGGCACGCCGGTGAGGGTGGGGGCGCCAGGACCCTGCAGCTGCTGCGCTGCCGCCCGACGCAGCGTGCCGGCCCTTTGTGCGTGACGAGACGTGACGTGGCGTGACGCGGCGCGGTGCGACGGCCCCCACGGCCCCCCCCCTTCCCCTTCCGCTGCGAAGCCTGTCCCCCCCCCAGCTCCTTCACCCCCCCCACCAGCCCTGCGGTCTCCCAGCACGCCCCCCCTCTGCGTCCTGCCAAGGGCTGGGGGGGGGGGGGGCTTGTTTCTGCGCCCCACCTCGTGCACGCACACGCGTGTGCAGACGTGTGCACCCCGTGGACATGTGTGTGCGGGGTACCGGTGCTGGCCGGCCACGTGCCACGCTGGCGGGGGGGTCAGCTGTCCCCAAATGTCCCCACGCTCCTCCGTGCCACACCGTGCTGTCGTGCCCAGTTGTGCACTGTCGTGCCCCGTCGTGCGCTGTCATGTCACATCGTGTCCTGTGGTGTCTCATCGTGTCCTGTCATGTCCCATTGTGTCCTGTCGTGCCCCATCATGTCCTGTCGTGCCCCATCATGTCCTGTCGTGTCCCATCATGTCCTGTTGTGTCCCATCATGTCCTGTCGTGCCCCATCGTGTCCTGTTGTGTCCCATCATGTCCTGTCGTGTCCCATCATGTCCTGTTGTGTCCCATCATGTCCTGTCATGTCCCATTGTGTCCTGTCGTGCCCCATCATGTCCTGTCGTGTCCCATCATGTCCTGTCGTGCCCCATTGTGTCCTGTTGTGTCCCATCATGTCCTGTCCTGTCCCATCATGTCCTGTCGTGTCCCATCATGTCCTGTTGTGCCCCGTCATGTCCTGTTGTGTCCCATCATATCCTGTTGTGTCCCATCATGTCCTGTTGTGTCCCATTGTGTCCTGTTGTGCCCCATCATGCCCCGTCGTGCCCTGTTGTGCCCAGCCATGCCCAGTTGTGTCCCAATGTGTCCTCCTGTGCCCCCCGTGCCCCCTTGTCCCCTGCTGTACCCCACCGTGCCCCACTATGTCCCACTGTGCCCCATCGTGCTCCGCTGTCCCCTCCCCTGCCCTGCTGTGTCCTGCTGTGCCCCATCCTGTCCCGCTGTACCCCACTGTGTCCTGTTGTGCCCCCTGGTGTCCCACTGTGTCCCATCATGTCCCATTGTGCCCCCGCTGCCATCCCAACACCCACGAGCGGTGGCACCGGCTCGAACCCACCCAGAGCAGAGGGCACAGTGGGGTCCTACCACGCACTCAAGGGAACACCCTTGGTGTCCCCGCTCCTCCCCAGGGGCAAAAGGGGCTCGGTGGCATGAAGCCAGGCTGGCAGCAGGTGGCCGTGGCAGGGTCCCCGCCGCGTCCCCGTGCCCCCCAGCTGGGCCCCCCAGGCCTGCCAGCCCCGCTGCCGCTGTCACTCAGGCGCTGGCCCCGCTCCCGGCGAAGATGGAGGCACCCGAGCTGCTGCGGGTCTGGGTGCTGGCAGGCGAGTGGCAGCCCCGTCACCCACCGTGGGGACACGGCCTGGCTGGGGGGCCCCTCAGCAGGGAGGGCATGGGGGGGGGGGACACCCCCAGAATGGGGCAGGGAATGGGAGGGGATGGGGGGCAGGGCTAAATAAATCCGTCCTGTCCCTGGTGCCAGGCGGGCTGGGGGCCGAGGGGGGAGCTCCCTGTGGGGGGAGATAGGGAAAGAGGAAGGTGCTGTCCCTGTCCCTGTCCCTGTCCCTGTCCCCCATTACTGTCCCTTTTCCTGTCCCCAACACCTCCCAGAAATAGCCTGCCCTGCTGTCCCAGCGCCTGGAACCACCGGGACGTGCGTCTGGGGGGGGACTGCGGGTGCCATGGGGGCGCTGGGCAATGGGGAAACTGAGGCAGGGAGGAGCCGCGTCCCCCGCCCCGGCTCCAGCCCCGTGCCTGGCCGCAGCCCTGGTCCTGGGGGGCACCCGGGCCGCCCTCCCTGACCACCACATCTCCCTCGAGACCGGAGCCATCTTCGTCCACGAGCTGGAGCGGGAGCTGTTCCAGGAGGCCTTCCTCGACGAGGGAGAGGATGATGATGATGGTGAGGGTCAGGCCGAGGGGAGAAGGGACAAGGGGACCCTGCGGGGGCTGGGCTCAGGGGGGGGCAGGACTGTCCCCTGTCTGTGTGAACACCCAGCTAATGGGGGCAGTGGCTTACTCCTTCCCCCGACAGCCGTGACCCCAACCTCCCTCCCTGCTAGCATCCGTCCATCCATCCCCCCACATCCATCTGGGGACCTCTTGCCCCCGATCACTGCTGGGTTGAGGTCGGGGGGAGGGGGGACACCTCCATCTGGGGTTGTTCAGCCCCAAAAGGGGATCAGGACGCTCCTTGGAGCCGGTTTCCTCACGGGGAGCGCTCTGTCGGAGCGCTTTGCGGGGCAGGGGGTCCCACCCGATGACACACGTGTGTCCCATGTCCCCGTGTCCGTGTGTCCCGGCGCCCGGCAGCTGCCCCCATCACCTTCCACGCCCACCTCCTGGACCACCCCGACCTGCCGCGGTGGCTGCGCTTCGCCCAGCGCGGCGCCCACCAGCCCGGCTTCCTCTACGGCTGCCCCACGGCGGCCGAGGTGGGCACGCACGTCGTCGAGGTAAGTGCCCGTCCTCGTGCAAAGCGCACGGCCTCGTGCAAGGGGGCGGCACGGGGCGCTGGGGCGTGCGCCACGGGGCTGGAATTGGCATCCTCGAGGCCGGGGCTTCTCCTCCTCCTGCAGGTGCTGGCGCACAACCGGCGCACCTACGAGACAGTGGCACAGCGGCTCGTCCTCGCCGTCGTCCCCGCTCCAGGTGAGGGCTGTGCGCCCCCCCTCCCCCCCAAAACGCTCTGCCTCTGAGCCCCCACACGGGGTGGTCCCCACGGGTGTCTCGTGTGTGTCCCGCAGGGGGGGAGCCGCCGTACCAGGGCGAATTCCTGGTGGGGAACAGGAACGTGGAGGAGCTGCTGCCGGCCCCCGCGCGGGAGCTTTTCGGGCAGGCAGCGGCTGGCGTCTGGGAGCAGAGCGACCTCAGCATCATCAACGTCACCTCCGCCCTGGACCGCGGTGGCCGCGTGCCCCTGCCCATCGAGGGACACAAGGAGGGGTACGGGGGCCATCACCCAGCCGCCTGGCTTGGGGTCGCATTTGGGAAACTCTCCCCTTGTCCCCCGTGCAGGGGTTTTGCAGGGGTTTTGGAGGTCCCCTCCAGGCAGCCCCCCCCAAATCGCAGGGTGTACGTGAAGGTGGGCTCCCACGCCGCCTTCTCGCCGTGCCTGGCCGCCGCCGCCTCGCCGCAGAGCCGCTTCCTCTGCCGCCTGGGCCAGCAGCCCCTCGCCTCCTGCTACGACACCTTCGCGCCCCACTTCGCCGTCCGCTGGTGCAACCTCACCCTGGTGAGACCCCCGTGCCGTGTCCTCACCCCCCAGCAATGCCCCCCACCGCCACCCCTTAACCACCCCTCCTAAATTCCAGCTCGAGGTCCTGCCCACCCCCACGACGCCAGGGCTGGTGTGGGGTCCCGGGGTGCTGGAGGACGGGGGCGATTTCCAGCCCCCCACCGAGTCACCAGCCCAGGACCTCCTGCCCAGCTTCCTGCTGACGCTGCTGGTGCCGCTGGCGGTGGCCGCGCTGCTCTGCCTGCTCCTGGGCCACCTCATGTGCTGTCGCAGGGAGGGAGTGTGAGTCGGGCAGGGGGGGGCACAGCCCGGCACCCCTAACCCAAGGGGAGAGCACGGGGGTCCCCCCCCAGGTGGGGCATGGGCACCCTGGTTTGGTGTCCCCTTCCCCAGCTCTCGTGGCCTGGGGACGACCGGGGGGTGGTGACAGCACTTCTCACCATCTGCTTTTTTCCCCATTTCTGCTCCTTTTTGCAGGCAAAAACGGGACTTGGAGACGTCTGAGTGAGTCCCTGCGCCCCGACTGTGCGGTTGCTTAGGGGGGGGGGGGTTGGGTTGTGACCGGGGCGGGGGGACAGGGACGGGGAGGTGACGGGGAACATCAGCCGCTGCCAGCTGATGGGGGTGCTGGATCCTGGAGGTCCCCCCACCCCAAAAGGGCCCCCACTCCTCCACCCCCCCAATAACCCCGCACAGACAAAGGCTGGAGCACCAGGAGCCGCTTTACTTCACCATCCTCCCCCCGGGCTCACGCCGGGCGAGGAGAACCCCCCCCAAGCCCCCGTTCCCCACAAGGGGCGCGGGCGGCTGTGCACCCACCTCCCTTTCCCCCCCCCCAGCATCCAGCTGGTGCACCACGGCACCATCCACGGCGACACGGAGGAGCTGAGGAGCATGGCCAGCAGCCGGGACGTCCCGCGGCCGCTCTCCACCTTGCCCATGTTCAACGTCCGCACGGGGCAGCGCATCAACCCCATGCCGGGACGCGGGGACGGGGCGCGCGCCCCCCTCATCCCCCAGCAGCGGTGAGCGGTGGCACCGGGGTGGCACCTGAGGGGTGGTGCAGGGCTTTGGGGTGACTTTGCATGGGACCGCCTGGCTCTCTTGGGGGGAATCTGCAATTATTTGGGGGTGGTGATCACCATCCAGGTGTGCTGGGGGGGGGCAGAGCGGGTCCTACCCAAATCCCATCCAACCTAATCTGCCCCAGCTGGCTCAGGGAGTGGCTAAAACCCTTAAATAGGAGCCATGGGACCTGCATCCTTTTTTTGGGGAGGAATGACCCCTTTTCTCCCCGTTTCCAGGTAACTGGGGGCTGTGTCGCTGTTGCCTCCACAGGACAAGCTTGCTTTGAGCTCTGTTCTGCCGTGGGGTGGCATTTACCCGGTAAAGAGGCTCTGTAGCAATGAGATGTGGTTTCTCTGCTTTATTTCCCTGGTCTGGGGGGTGGGCAGTGGGATTTTTGGGGTGCAGCCCTGAGCATTGCTGCACAGCTGCTCTGCAGGACTGGGGGTGGCCCCAAAGGTGCTGGGGATGTCCCTGGTCTTGTTCCCGCTGTCATCTCCCCCCAGTTTTAACTAGAATAGCTATTTTAAAGCCTTTTTAATGAGGTTTTAGCTAAAACAGATATTTATCGTGACCTTTTTGCCCTGTCCCAGGCAGGGCAGGTCCCAGTGGTGCTGCTGCACTGGGTATACTGGTTCTCTGCACTGGCTGCCCCCCAGGGCTGGAGGGGGACGCGCTGGGTGCTGTGGGGTCCTGGTCACCAGTCATGGGGTTGGGGGTCCCTGCTTCCCTCTGCCCCCTCCTCAGCTGCTTTGCCCCATCTGCTCGCAGGGGACACCCCCTCCCCACCCTCCTCCATCCATGCTCCCCCCTCCCCAAGCCTCACACCCCAGGGCACGCAGTGACCCCCCAGGCAGGGTGGGGGGCTCACAGAAAGCCAGTTTGGGGGGCGCAGGGACCCCGCTGGGTGGCTGCAGCCCCGTGGCCTTGGCGTAGCACCCCGACATCCGCCGGCTCACCTGCAGCACCCCGGAGCCCTCGCCGCTCTCTCTGCTCGCTTCTTCCACCGCTCTCCCCCAGACATCCTGCTCGGCACCCGCCGGCCGGTTTAACCCCCCCTTGCCCGCCCCCCTGATGGGTGCCATGGCCCCGAAGACAGAGCCTCATTCACGGCAGCCGGGGCAGGCGCCAGGGTGGGGGTTAGGAAAACACGGGGGCCCCACGGCGGAACAAGAGGAGCCATTGACGGGCTGGGGCAGGCGGGGAGGAAGGCGGCGTTCAGGCTGCGGCGCGTGCTGCTCTCGCTTGCACCCAGATTGGGGGTGTCTGTCCCCCCCAGTTCTTCCCCCAGAGGTGCGTGGCACCCCGTGCACGCACAGCTCGCGGGTGGCCGCCTCCTGTTGCAAGCTGGAGCCTGCACCCAGCTCCTGTTGCAAATGGGGGCACCTCTTGCCTGCACCCCATGGCGCATTTCCTGCACCCCATAGTGTGCTCGCACCCCCCGGCACGTTGCCTGCACCCCCCGGCACATTGCCTGCACCCCATGACACATTTCCTGCACCCCCAACACATTTCCTCCACCCCACGGTGAGCGCAGAGCCCCCGCACCCAGTTCCCATCCCCGCTCACAGCACCTTTGTGTCCTTGTTCCCCCCCCCTCCCCACACCAGCTCTGCTGGACACCTCTGGGTGTGTGGGGTGGGGGCACCCTGAGCTGCGTGACCCCACCTTGTGCCAGCAGCCCCCCAGCTTTCTCTACGCCCTCCCCCTCCCCACCTCTCCCTTCCTCCCATCCTGGAAGGGGGGGCGCAGCACAAAGCCCCCCTTGGCCACGGGTGCTCCCCAAACCCTCCCCAGCCCCCTGCTCTCTGGGGGTGGCTCCCACTGTCCCCCCACCCCTCTCCCAGCCTGTTGGGCTGAGCGGGGAGGAGGAGGAGGAAGAGTGGGGGGGCGGCGGGGGCTGCACAGGGGCGGGCGATGAGGACGGGAGCGCAGAAGCGTGGCAGGAGGAGAGCGGCGAGGACGCGGCGAGGGGCTCCCGTCCCCAACACCCCGTCCCCAAACCCCATCCCCGGCGGCGCGGGAGAGACGAGGGCGCGAGCAGCACAGGTTTGTCGGATCATTTCACATGCTTTATTTCAGCAGTCAAAATAATTAAAAACATCTCAAATTATTATACATATACAAACTAGGTACAGACTCCTGGAGCATCCGCCTCGCCGGGAGATGGGCCGGCAGCCGGGGTGGGTTCGGCCCCTCCGCGCGGCAAGAGAGGAGGAGAGAGGCTGGGGGGCGCGGGGGGCAGAGAAGCGGGGGGGAGATGATGATGATGATGGATGGATGGATGTGTGGATGGATGGATGGAGAAAGAGCTGCTGGAAGATGAGAGCAGAGATGGAGTCCACCTGCGAAGCCCGGGAGCCAGGGCTGCTTTCCCCGTGCTTTCCTTTCCCTTCCAAGGCTTTTTGGCTCGACCTTGCATTTGCCTCCGTGCCTCGCTGTCAGGATGCGTGGGGGGTGTGGGGTTAAATAGCACCTTTAGAAAATTCACAAGTCGACCCGGGCAGCAAAAGGGTGAGGGGGAATTTAAAAAAAAAATAATAATAAAAATAAAAATAGAGGGAAATTCAAAAATCAACCCAAGACTTGCATCCGTTCGGGCAGCCCCGTGTCTGTAGCACCACGCGGTCCCCGGCTCGGTGGCTTTGCGCCACTTGAGCCTCTGAAATGGGACCGAAATAAAAGAGCAAAAATCAGGACAAAAGTCCCAGAACTCCAGGGGGACCTTGAACGGAGGGAAAGAAAAAAAAAAAAAAAAAAAAAAATGGAGAGGGAAAAAAAAAAATAGACAAAACTTAGCACCTTTGCTCTGAACCTGGCAGGAAAGTCCCGGCACGGCTGAAAAAAAAAATAAAAAAAAATACTAAAACTACTTGAAAAAAAGAAAAATTAAAAATATTAACCAAAACCACAGCTGTGAGGTAGCCTTCCAGAAAAGGAGAATATGCACTGATGGGTCCGGTTTGCTCCGCTCCAGGGCTTTGGCTGTCGGGGTGGACTCGGGGAGCTCCCCCCTGCGGAACCGGGGCTCGGCTGCAAAAAGCGGGGTGGTGGCGGCTCCGGGCTCCCAGGTCCCCGCGGGTTGCTCGGGGTTGTGTTATTTTTGCTGCCTGAACAAAAAAAAAAAAAAAAAAAAGAAAGAAAAAAAAACAAACAGGGGGGGGGAAAGAGGGAAAAAAACAACAACGACAAGAAGCAGATTATGACCGAGAGTTAAACATCTTCCTTTCAGGAAAAAAAAAAAAAAAAAAAGAAAAAAAAGGAGAAAAAAAAATGAAATGCGAGTAGCAAAGAGCCCAGTGGAGAAAGGTCGGCCCGAGTTTGCGTTTGGGTGCTCCCCGGCTCCGGGGCTCGGCGCGGGCGGCCCCGCGAGGTGTGAGCATCGCGGGCTCGGTGCCGTCGGGGAGCCCGAGCGGTGCCGTCCGCGGGGCTTAGGGCAGACCGACGCCGAGGAGGAGGAGGAGAGGAGGGCAAGCAAGCGAACCCACTTCCTGGTTATTTTGTTTGAAAAGTCATTTATTTTTTTTTTTATATATTTTTTTTTTGGTTTAATGCTTTTTTTGGTGTTTTTTTTTTGATTTTTTTTTTTTTTATGGAAACGCAAATAATTTTAGAGACGCTGGAATAGAAACCGACACGAATTCAAGTCCATGTGAAATTTTCTCCTTTTTTTGGCTGTTTTTTTTTTTTTATTATTATTATTATTATTATTACTCTCTCCTGTTACGCGTGGGGGGGGGGTCCGGTTTACAAGAAGCAGACGGGGCCGATGTCGATGCCGAATTCCTGGTCCGGAGCGCCAACGTCCATGGGGGCCAAGTCGATGATGGGCAGGCGGGATGTCTTTGTCGTCTTGTACTCGATGACTGTCTTGCCCCAGGCGCCGGTGTGACTCTGCGGGAAGGGGGCAGTCAGGACCCCCGAATCCCCCCCCATCCCCCCCCATCCCCCCCAATCCCCCCCAGTTCCCCGTCCCCGCTCACCGTGCAGCCGTCCTCGGTGACGCCGTAGGTGAAGCGGCTGTTGCCCTCGGCCCTGATCTCGATCTCGTTGGCGCCCTGGAGGAGCAGGGCCTTCTTCAGGTTGCCCGTGTCCTGGTCCATGTAGGCGACGCTGTTCTTGCAGTGGTAGGTGATGTTCTGGGCAGCCTCGGTGGACATCAGGCGGAGGAAGGTCAGCTGGATGGCCACGTCGGCCGGGTTGGAGCCCTCGCCGCCGTACTCGAACTGCCGGGGAAGAGGCGTTAGGCATCGCGGTGCTCGTCATCCCCACCCCGTCCGCGTGTGTCCCCCCCCCCCGGCGCCCCCCATCTCACCTGGAAGCCGTCGCTCATCGTCTCGCCGAACCAGACGTGCTTCTTCTCCTTGGGGTTCTTGCTGAGGTACCAGTTCTTCTGGGCGATGGTGGCCTGGGTTGGGTAGACGCAGGTCTCGCCCGTCTCCATGTTGCAGTAGACCTTGATGGCGTCCAGGTTGCAGCCTTGGTTGGGGTCGATCCAGTACTCGCCTGCGGGGAAGGGACGGGGTCAGGGGGGGCGAGGGAGGGTAAGCGCGGAGCAGCCGCCGCGGGTGGAAGGATGGGGGCGAGGAACGGAGGGGAGGGGCAGGGGATGGAGGCGAGGAGCAGCCCTGAGAGGTGGAGGATGGAGAGGTGGAGGGCGCGGGGGGTGGAGGGGAGCAGGGAGAGGGTGCAGGGGATGGAG
>NW_023304832.1:0-32439 GCF_011077185.1 Oxyura jamaicensis
GCTCATCCCCCCTCCTCCGGCAGGCAGCAGCCCCTGAGCTGGTACCCACGTCCTACCCGCAGAGCTGGGCCCTCGCCCTGCCCGGGGGGAGAGGGGAAGGGGGAGCGTGCAGATGTGCGAGGGGTGCACACGCGTGTGCAAGCACGTGCACGCGTGTCCGTAGGTCGTTCTGACTCATCGCCGCAGACGGCACCGCGCGCTGCTCACCGCGCCGAGCTCTCGCAGGGAATTAATTAATTGTCCGTCTGGGGCCCCCCCCCCCCCCCCCCCCGGTGCGATGTGTGCCCCCCCTGCACTGCCGTGGGATGGGGGCTTTCCGTGGCTGCTGCCTCTGCCCTGCTGCAGCCCCCGGCCCCGCGCCTGTTACCGACCCCAGCAGCAGGCAGAGAGCTGGCAGCGGCGTGCAGGAGCCGTGCAGGGCTCCTGGGCGAGCTGTGCCCCTTGGGACACCCTCAGCGTACCCACCCTGGGTCCCTGCACCCAAGGTGCCCTGCTGGGGCCCCCAGGCAGCCTGGCCCCGTGGCACAAGCCTCCCCCGGGACAGGCCAGATGCTCTCAGCCCCATGCAAAGGCCTCTCTGAGAGCCTCGTGGGGCCCTGCTCCCCACGAGCGGAGGCATTTTGGCACCTGCTGGCTCACAGCTGCCCAAAATGTGTCCGTGACCCAGTGGCAATGCACCGAGGATGGTGCCTGCGGGGTTGGCCAAGGGGGGGGGGAGACACTTTGGGGGGGGGAGGCGTGAAGGAAGGATGCACGCCCCTGCACAGCCAGACCCATGCTGCAGAGCCAGGAGCAGCCTTTCCCCTGGGTCTGGTGAGACCCCCGGCATCAGGGCGCTGCGTGCCCAAGCGTGGAAGAGGCTCAGTCCCCTGGGCGAGGACGGGGAGGGTGGTTTGTGGGTGTTCAGCCAGCCCCACGAGGCACGCAGGTTGCAGGACGTGGGGCCCCGTGCCTTCAGGACGCCAGTGGGGTCCCCCCCAAGCACCCGGGCTCCAAGTGCCCCCATCCACGCCGTGCGCCCTCGCGGTCCCCGTGAGTCACCGCGGCGCGTTCCTGGGACAGGAGGGGACAGGCGCTGCAGGGACAGGTCGGCTGCGTCAGCCCCCGCTCGCTCCCACGCCTGGGGCTGGGGCGGCCCAGCTCCAAGCTGTAACTTGCCTGGCGGTAATTACAGGGGACTTCAGAGGATTTGCATTCCTCCCGGGCCACACCTGGGAAAAAAACTTTCACCATCAGGCAGTTCCTGAGAAATAGCTTTCCACCTGCATGGCCCAGCCGCGGCCGTACCCAGGGAGCTCTGCGGGCACAGGGGATGTGGGGGCTCTGTTGGCTCTGGCTTGGGTTCGTCCTGAGCACTGCAGGCAGCCCCCCGCCCTCTCCTGCTGCCCCAGGAGCTACCGCGGGCGCTGGGGAAGGCTCGCGCCTGCCCTTTCCCTCCGCAAGGTGCAGAGCAGCTCAGTGCCCCAACGCAGCGGGGCTCTGAGCGTCCTTCCCCAGGGGCCCCGAGCCTGTGGGTCTTGGTGGCACAAAGCTGGGGGCATTGCACCAGTGTCCCCAAGAGATCGGAGCCTTGTGCGTGGCTAGGGCTGGGCCAGGGGGGACCTTTGGCCCTTGCCCTGATTTGGCAGGGGATGGCTCCTCGGTGACTGCTCTGGATCCAGGCCTGAAGAAGGGGACAGGGCGACCTGTGGGGGACAGGGTGACCTGTAGGGGACAGGGTGACCTGTGGGGGACGGGGCGACCTGTGGGGGACAAGGGTGACCTGTAGGGGCTGGGGGTCTATGGGGCCGTTTCTGCTCAGGGCACCAGTCTGCCAGTAACCAGCAAGGAGTCAGCATACTCCGAATCACAGACAGGGCTGGACCCGCCGAGCCCCTTCAGACACACGTCGTCCCTCCTGGGAGCTAAACCAGCAAGAAAGGACCCGAGTCCTTCCCGTCCCCTGCGCCTTGCCCTGTCCCCCATGACCCCAGGGACTGTCATTGCACAGCCCTGGCTGGAGCTGCCAGCTCCCCAACCTTCAGCCACCGCCGTGTTTCCAACCTGGTGCCAGGGGCACAGCATTGAGGCCCCCATGGGATCGCTGGGCCGGTGGCTCCGCTGTCCTGGCCGGTGCATGCCGCAGCACCCTGCGCTGAGCACCAGGAGCTGCAGGAACGTGAGCTTCCCCGCAGGAAGGCTGCGTGTCCAGAGCCGGTCCCAGGCTCATCTACGAGCCCTTGGGACGTGGCTCACCCCAGCCAGGCCGGCAAAGAGCTGGTACAGAGCCGGCACCGCCAGCCCCGCAGCAAGCCCTTCATCTGCAGCTGGGACCGGGGCTCGGGGCTGCAGAGGGGCCGGGCACAGCGCGGAGCTGGGCACAGCCCGAGAGGAGCTGCAGCCCCGGCACGGAGCGAGGCACACGTGCCCACACCGCGGCCATGCTACAGCCATGCACGGCACGTGGGTCCCACGCCACGGAGCTGCTCCACGCTCACTGTGCACTTCCACACCTCCGTCCCCTCCCCACATCCCTCCCCGTGAGCGCAGGGTCCCCAAACGGGGCTTGGGGCATGGTCGGGGGCTCTGCAGGAAAGGGAAGCGGGGGCTGTTTGGGCCTCCAGCAGCTCCTGGGAGCTGCTGGGAACGCACGGAGCCAGCATGAGCACCCAGCCCACGGTGTTTTGCAATCGGGAGCGAGCGGGTGGCTTCCTTATTCGGCAGCGAAGCGGCGGCACACCTGGCTGGCAGCGCCGGCGAGGGCGGCGGCGGTGACACGGGCGATGGGAACGCGCCGGCGGCCCCCGCCTCGCTAATCACAGCCTGGCGCTGGGCGTGGGGGCAAGCCGCGGCAGGGCGGCGGCAGGGCGGCCACGTCAGCTGGAACAAGCGCGGGGCTGACGCAGCGGGAGCGCACCCCACTGCGGCCTCGGGGGGCCGCGGGGGTCTGCTGGGCATCCCCGTGGCCCTGGGTTGTTTCCTTCCTGCAAGGCCAAAGGGGCTCGGCGGAGAGCCCCCAGGTTGGGGAGGCTGTGGGTGGGTTTTTTGTTCCTGCTCCTGGTTAGGTCGCAGGCCGGGATATGAAAAGCAGAAAAGGAAACTGAAATGGAGCCGTGTTTGGAGCAGGAGGGCGATGGGGGAGCGGGGAGCCGGGCAGGGCCTGCACCCGCCCGTGTCACCGGCTGGAGGGGGCAGCCGACCTCAGACCCATGGGTTTTCACCCAAAGCCTGCTCCCAGCTCGGGGTGCCACAGCCTCCAGCCAGGGTGAGCACGGGGCTGAGCCCACAGCTCGAGAGCAGCAGCAAACAGCAGCAGAGCAGCAGCAAACAGCAGCAGAGAGGCTTGCAGGAAGGCGACAGCTCCATCACAGCCGGGCTGTCCGGGGCAGCCCCGTGCCACCAGGGCAAGCACGGCGGCTGTCGGGAAGGCTGCGCACGTGGCAGCTGAGCAGTGCCCATGCTCCAGGGCCGCAGCAAAAACCCACCGCAGAGGGGCAGGGGAAAAAAAGCAGCCCAGAGCACTGCCTGTAAGTGCCTGGGAGGAGAAGAGCTGGGGGATTCAGGGTCCCCCGGGGAGGGCACATCCCCGGCTGTGATCGCTGGGGCGCTGCCACTGTGCGAGGGAGACGGGCACTTTGCTCGCCACCGTCTCCTAGCCAAAAGAAGGGGCTGCGGCCGAGCTCTGGTCAACCTTTACACAGCCTGCGAAGGTTTCCCTGTCCCCCTGCCAGGCTGGCACAAGCTGGCTTGCTGAGATAAGGGGCCTGAGCACCATGAGATGGACAAAGCGCGCTGCTGCTGCACCCCGACGTGCCTGGAGACCCCCGGAGCAGCACGAGGGACAGACGGCTGCAGGACCTGGCAGCACGGGGACCTCTCTGTCCCCATTCAGGGCACCAGGAGCTCCCATCCCAGGGTGCTGGGACTCCAGAGCATGAACGCTGCCAGCTCCCATCCCGGCCGGGCAGGGCGGGTGCCAAGTGTTTTGTAAGAGGCAAATCCCTGCAGCGCCGGGCGCCGTGCCGGGACAGGGCTGCACTCTGCCAGCCGTGCGGGAAGGCGCTGGCCAGCAGCCAGTGTTTGGCCCTCGGGGAGTTGCTGTGTGTAGGCAGGGATGAGCGTGCCTGGCCACGGGGCCGGGAGGGGCCGCAGGGGCTGGGGTGCGCTGGTTCACGCTCACACCCCTCATGGGTTTTGCCTGGTAAGTGAAAAACAAAGTGGGGCAAGGCAGATGCTGACCACGGTGTTTGGCCTGCCCTGCCCCTTCTCTCTGCTCAAGTCAGCAGAGTGGGGATTGCTGGGCCCTGCCCTGTGCCTGTCGTTTCTGCTGATGATGCCCCCAGAAGCCCTCGTCCCTTTACCCCTGGCCCAGCAGGAGGTGGCTGCAGCCCCCAGACCTGTCCCCTGTCACACAGGGCAGGGTGCCTGGGCTGCCTGCAAACCAGGCTGGTCACACAGCGGGGCTGGTTCCTGCCTTGGCAGGAGCAGGGGCAGGAGCAGGGGCAGGAACAGGAGCAGGAGCAGGAGCAGGGGCAGGAGCAGGAGCAGGAGCAGGGGCAGGGGCAGGAGCAGGGGCAGGAACAGGAGCAGGAACAGGAGCAGGAGCAGGAACAGGAGCAGGAACAGGAGCAGGAGCAGGGACAGGGGCAGGGGCAGGGGCAGGAACAGGAGCAGGGGCAGGAGCAGGAGTAGGAACAGGAGCAGGAACAGGAGCAGGAACAGGAGCAGGAGCAGGGACAGGGGCAGGGGCAGGGGCAGGAACAGGAGCAGGGGCAGGAGCAGGAGCAGGGGCAGGGGCAGGAGCAGGGGCAGGGGCAGGGGCAGGAACAGGGGCAGGAGCAGGAGCAGGAACAGGAGCAGGAGCAGGAGCAGGGGCAGGAGCAGGGGCAGGAACAGGGGCAGGAGCAGGAGCAGGAACAGGAGCAGGAGCAGGAGCAGGAGCAGGGGCAGGAGCAGGGGCAGGAGCAGGAGCAGGAACAGGAGCAGGGGCAGGAGCAGGAGCAGGGGCAGGAGCAGGGGCAGGAACAGGAGCAGGGGCAGGAGCAGGGGCAGGAGCAGGGGCAGGAGCAGGAGCAGGAGCAGAAGGGAGAGCCCCAGGTTGGGCCAAGCTGAGCCTGGCAGTGCAAAGCAGGAGGGAAGGGGCTGCTCCTCCTGTGGGGAGCTTGGAGACCCCCGGGCTCACGACAGAGCTCAGCCCTCCCTGCCCCTGCCTTGATCCCTCTTGTACAAGGGAACATCAGCAGCACGGGGCTGTGCCTGGGGGCACCCGGAGCACGGTGTCACTGCCTTTCCCAGAGCATTTGGCTACCCTGTGGCTGGGCACCCCAGCAAGGGCCTGGCATGGGCTGTTCTGTGGCCACAGACCTCCCCGGTGCTGGTGCTGAGCATCCAAGGAGCCAGCAAAGCCCAGCTCGTCAGGGCACTGCCGGGCACACCAGACCTCCAGCAAAGGCCCTGCCCGGGTCTCGCCGTGGCCCAAAACCTCTCCCTGACACGGAGCAGGGCACAGCACACACGTCCCAGCCGTGCTGTCTCTGCTCTGCAGGGGCAGAAGCAGCAGGAGATGTTGGTACATCCCCAGCTGCACCCCCCGGCTGTCCCGGGATGCCCCCCCTGCCTCACCGGCCATCCCCGCTGCACCCCATGGAGGTGCTGAGCCCCAGCACCTTTGCCCCTTCCCACGGCACCCAGAGCGGCTCGGGACTGACGGCGTGAGCCAGGTGTGAAAAACTGCAGCACAGCAGGGCACGAGCACGGCTGCTGGCGTGTGGGAACAGAGCCGGGGCCGAGGCGCGGAGGTGCTGAGCGAGGCTGAGCCACCCGGCACGGTGCCAGGGCTCTGAGTCAGCCCAGGCTGCGTGAAAACCCACGGCAGCTCCCCCTGTCCCGGCTCCTCCAGCTGCCCTCAACACCTCGTCCGAGCCCCTCTGGAGCAGAAATCCCTCTGGCCTTGCTCTGTGTCACTGAGCGAGGTGGGGGCAGCCCTGGGGGTGGGGGGGGACAGAGGTGGCTCTGGGGATGGCACGGTCTGTGCCCAGGTCACCGTGTCCCGGAGCAGCGCTCCAACGCCGTGCCAGACACCCCCAGGGCAAGCAGGGGGTCTGCAGGGTGCTGGTGGTGGGAGCTGCTCCCCCCTTTCCTTCCCCCCCATCGCCCACTCCCCGCTCCCCAGTTGTGGGTTCGGGCTCTGCTGTTGCTCCTGGCTGATGCTGGGTCCGCAGCGAGGGCTGGGGCTGCGCGGTGACCCCGATGCAGCGGTGGGCACTGATTTAATGCCTCCCCTGATCTACAAGCGCTGACTGCACGGGGCCGGAGCCTCAGCCGGGGGCAATCCCCCGATGCAGGGCAGGTCCTGGCACTGCAGGAGCGAGCCAGGATGCGGCCAGGGGCTGCGGGGAGGGGGTTGGCTCCCCTTCTCCGCAGCAAATCCACGGCACCCCCCAGCCTCAAACGCAAGCGAGCGGCCAGACCCACAGCACAGGCACAAACCCCGGGGACGGAGCTGCAGCCCCCAATTGTGGGGGCTCCCCGACGCCCACCCCCCGGCCACGGTGAGGTTTTCCCCACAGGAGGAAGCTGCCTGGCCCCACCGTGAGCGCGCAGACAGGGAGAGGCTGAGCAGGGCTTGTGCCTGCTCGCAGCACCCAGCGGCTCCCCAGGGCTGAGCCCCGTGCTCAGAGCTCTCCTGGCACCTCGCGGAGAGCAGAGGTTTCACACCTGGGTGCCGAGGAAGAGCAAGGCTAAGTGGGGAGGGAGGAAGGCCCCTGCTAGGAGAAGGAGAGCTGGGCACTGCGGGAGCCCCGGGGGCTGCAGCTCGGCACCGAGCCCCGACCCCAGCCCCACAAAGCCCAGGCTGCGTGCGCCCCACAAGAAAGCAGCAACAGGCACAGAGTCAGAGGCAAATTCCTGATGGGGGGTCCCCGGGTGAGGCAGGAGCCAGGGGTGGCCTTGGACACGGTGCAACATCCAGGAGGATGAGTAGGAAACTGTCCTTGAATGTCCCTGTTACAGCCCCTAGGTCCCTGCAGCATCCCACAGGCGGGTGGGTGGCACAGAGAGCATCCCACAGCCTTCATCGTGGGTGGGCAGAGAGAGGTTGGTTCCCCTCGCTCGTTAAGTGTTGTTTTTTTTCCAGGGTTTGCCAAATTTGGGATGTGAATTTCCAGGAATTCCCATGTGCAGAAAGGGAAGGCGGCCTCGGAGCAAACAGCGCGGGATTCCCTGCGCCGCCGCTGGCCCCGTGACAACCGGGCTCACCCTGGCCGTGCCTCAGCGCTTTCCAGGAGCAGGTTAATTAATCATCAGGGTTAATGACCGTCGGTGCCGATTAATGGGATCAAACGGCGTGCGTCAGAAATCCAGCTCGTCCTGAACCTGGGTCCGTGCAGTCACACGGAGGCTGCAGGAAGGGTGCGAGAGGAGAAAAGCTGCTTTGTAGGAGCTGCAGTCGGGCAAAACGCCGGGAGGATTCCCTCCCATCCCTGGAGCACGGTGTCGTGGCCTTGCCAAAGGTCGGTCGCCCACCCGAAAGCACCCAGGACCCCGCACGGAGCATGCACACACCGTGCAGCGTGCCCACGGGGGTCTTTCCCCCTGCAGCTCCTCTGCAGCCTCGGCACAGGTGCTGGGCACCCCCTGCCCTCTCCGTCTTCGTGTTTCCTCGCTGCAGGGCCCGTCCATGGTCCATCCGTGCCCCTCGCTGCCAAGGGACGAGGCGGTTTCCAGAAGCCAGCCCCAGCCCTGAGCACCCCTGCAGCGCTGTGCCTCCCCTGGGACCAGGAAAGCAGGACACAAACCGCTCCGGGGCCTCTCCGCTCCGCCTGGTGACCCCAAAACACATCTGGCAGCTCACCAGACACCGCCACGGCCCCATGCGCAGAGATTTTTCCTGTGCACAGAGCTAGTGTTCAGCATGGAGGTGGTTTTATTTTATTTTATTTTATTTTATTTCATTTCATTTCGTTTCATTTCATTATTATTATTTTTTTATTTCATTATTTTTATTTTTATTTTATTTATTTTGTTTTGTTTTTAATTTATTATTTTTACTTTTATTATTTATTTATTTATTGTTTATTTATTTTATTTATTTTGTTTTCCAGGCCCTGCGCACGAAAGCTCCTGCAGCATCTCAGCCTTACCTGGTGGCAGAGCTGCTCCCGCACAGGAGAGCAGCATTGCCACCTCGTGGGGAGCCCAGGACAGGCAGCTCCCTCCTCCACGCCCTCCCTGAAGGATGGAAAACCGATGTTAAAAACGTCAAAAACATTCCTTTGGCAGCCTCCAGCCCCACAGCAGCGCCGGGCCCAGCTCTGGTGCCCACACGCTCGCCTCTTCGGTGTTTTACCAAAGGTTCTGGGGGTCTGGCGGCGAAGGTACGAGCCCTGATGTACGGTATGGATGCCAAATCTGCGGTGACAATGATAAATGAGCTCTCTGGCGCATCCTGGGTGTCCTGGCCCAGCCACGAGGCCAGTCTGCCCATCAGCAGGCTGAAGACAAGAAGCGGCTGTGGCTCTGCTGGGGTGTCTGACTCCAAACATGATTAACGGTCCCCTTGCAGCCTCTGAAACGCACCCAGCAGATGCACTTGGAGCAAGATGCACTGGAAATGCCTCGTTACCCCTCTGGTGCCTGGGCAGCCCAGCAGGAGTGCCGCTGGAGATGGTTTCTGCTCCGGGAGAGGAAGAAAATGTGATCAGAAAGGGAGGGATGAGAGCCACGCGCTGCTCGCCCGTGGTGGCCGTGGAGCGAATTCACAGCAATGAAAATTTCAGCCCGTGCTCCTGCTGATCCATCACGCGGGGACGCAGAAAGGGGACGGATGCTTTAGGAATGCCGGAGAGACACCGAAATACGTCAAGGCAAACGATTCCCTCCGCCCTCAGATGAGCGCTTCATCTGAAGGCCCCCGGGGATGATGCACCAGATGCCAACAGCCTGTCAAAAAACACACGGTTATTTCAGAGATGGCTCCAAAAGCAGGGCAGGAACACCTACAGAGCGGGAGCTGAGGCCGTGGGAGATGTAGAAGGAGCTGATCAGCTCTGAAACAGTCCCTGGCACGACCCACGCCGACAGGGCCGTGTCCCCGTGGGAGCGATATTCCGGCCCTTTGTGCAGCTCTGACCGGCTCCGTCTGGATCTATATGGCTCCTGACCCCATTATTAATTGTGTAGGAGATTTGCTGCCCTTCGTTATCTGGGTTTTTGGTGTATTTTTAGCACACACAACACAGCTTCGGGCTGCCTGTGCCATCCATCTGCCGGCAGCCCCGTGCAGAGGCGGTGCTGGGAGACGCTCGCCGCTTCGTGAGGGGTTTGTGGGCACACGGCAGGAACCAGGAAGGCTGGAAATGATCTCAGGAGCTCATACCGAACACCGAGAGGCAGGCTCCGGGCCCCCGAATTAGGATTTGGAAGCAGGATTGAATGCGTCTGGTTTTGAAGGGCATTTGGTCACATCCCCATCCGTGGGGTTTTGAGGGAAGGACCCGAGGCCACTCTTGGGCTCATTCTCCTGCTGAGATGGCTCTGGAAAATGCTTTTGTCTCAGCACATCACCAAAGCTTGCCCCTTTCCGTGATGTTATCGGGGTGATGGGGATGTCCTGGATGAGCCAGGATGTCGCGATCCCTCATCTGTGCAATATGACCAGGACCTGGGAGGTGACACAGTGCAGCCAGGCTGTGCTGCCCGGGCAGGACACGCAGCAAAAAAGGGCCGAGTTGACCCTGCAAGGGGACGTCCCAGGTGACAGGCAGTAAGCACGAGGAGCCCCGTTTCACCCGATTTATGAGAAAAAAGCTCCCTGAGCTCAGGGGCCCATGTGAGGTGACAAGGAAGGGGGATGTGGCGGTGTCACTCCCTGGGACAGCAGCGGGTGGGATTAACGGGGCTGCCAGTGATATAGGGACACAGCATTGCCCCCCCCCCCGTGCCCACCACGGAGATCACCACCACCATGGGGATGTCACCGAGGGGAAAGGGGCAGCACGGGGAGGGGACATGGGGCAGGCCACGGCTCACACCGTGGGGCCCTGCCCCACACATGGTGGCCCCGTCCCACACGCGGACACGGGGCTGTGCGGGCCCTGTCCCCTGGGGGGCTGCTGAAGGGGGACGGAGGGAGTAGGGCTGGGGCTGGGTGCTGTCCCCACTGTCCCCAACCCCACCCATCTTCATGACCTCCCCGCTGTCCCCAGCACCCCCTGTCCCCAGGTCCCCCTTTCCCCAAGCTCCCTCCCTGTCCCCAGTCCCCCCCACTGTCCCCAAGCCCCCTCCCCATCCCCAGCCCCCCTCCCCCTTTGTTCCCAAGGTCCCCCACATCCCCATCCTCCCTTTTCATCCCTAGCCCCCACAGCTGTCCCCAATGCCCCCCTCCTCTCCCCAGCCCCCCCTCACTGCCTCTAGCCCCCCCCCCTTTGTCCCCATCCCTCCCTCCCTGTCCCCAAGCCCCCCCCTTTGTCCCCCCCCCGGCCATGGCGCAGCCCAGGCCCCCTCGAGGCGCAGCCGCACCGCGCATGCGCCGCCCTTCACTCCCTCCCCACACCCCCCCTCCCTCCAGCGCCCTCCGCCGCGCATGCGCCCCTCTCCCTTCGCCCCAGCCAGGGCGCGGCCGCGCTCGCCCGCGCGCCGTGACCGCCCCCCTTCCTCCAGCCAGGCAGCCAATCGCCGCCCTCGCTCGCCGTGCGTGCTGACGTCACTAGAGGCAGTATATAAGCCGGCGGCGACAGTCCCGCCCCCCTGACAGCGTCTGCAGCCGCCGCCGCGAGAGCATCCTCCGCGCCCACCGCCGCCGCCTCAGCCACCGCCGCGCCGCCGCCTCAGCCGCCGCCCGCCGCCGCCGCCTCGCCGAGGGAAGGGAAGCGTATCGTATGTCCGCTATCCAGAACCTCCAACCCTTCGGTGAGCGCCCTTTGTGCGGCGGGCGGCAGGGCCGGGCCTGCGGCCCCTCCCCGGCCGGGCCCCGCCCCGTGGCGCAGTTGCTATTCCCGGGGCCGGTTGCGTCAGCCGGGGCGGGGGGGGGGGGAGGAAAGGGGAGGAGTGGGGTGAGAAAGGAGGGGGCGGGGCTCTGCGCTGACGGGCGGGCGGGGCGGCCAATGGGGAGCGCGGAGGGGTGGGGCGGCCGGCTCTGACGGGCGTTCTCCGCAGACCCCTTTGCTGATGCAAGTAAGGGTGATGACCTGCTTCCTGCCGGCACTGAGGACTACATCCATATAAGGATCCAGCAGCGGAACGGCAGGAAGACCCTCACCACTGTCCAGGGCATCGCGGATGATTACGATAAAAAGAAACTGGTGAAGGCCTTCAAGAAGGTGGGTGCAGCCCCGGGGCGTCGCGAGCCACAGGGAGCCGGGCGGCAGCTGCTGGGGATGGTGGTGGGGAGCTGCGGGGGCAGGTTTTGCCTTTATCCTACTAAACAATCCTTTTTCCTTTCTTTTTCCCCCCTCAGAAATTTGCCTGCAATGGTACTGTGATCGAACACCCTGAATATGGAGAAGTGATTCAGTTGCAAGGTGACCAGCGCAAGAACATATGCCAGTTCCTCGTAGAGGTAGGGTTTGTTTTGTTCTGGTGCACATGCTAACTAATTTTTACATCAAACGTGACTTTACTTTAATAATGATGCAGGTCCTCGTGTTCTTGGCTTTAAGATACCATGCTGATGGAGGCAGATTCTCACTTCCATATATTAAAACACACTGATGGGGGAAGCTCTTTCTGTTCTGACTGAAATTCTTAAGTAATGTGTTGTCCAGCAAGGTTTAGGAGATGCAGGCTAATTCTTATTCCGTACTTCAGGGGGGAGCAGAGATCTGACGATTCTACAGCATCCGCAGCGTGTGGAGTTGCACGGAGGCTTGTCTGCTCTGAAGTGCTTTAAAGTGCGTTTTTTTTCTTGCAGATTGGACTGGCTAAAGACGACCAGCTGAAAGTCCATGGGTTTTAAGTGCCTGTGGGTCACTGAAGCTTTATGCAAGAAGATTTCCTTACAATGAAATTCCCATCTGTCCCTTGTCATAAGTTTAAAACCAGCCGGTTTGTGTAATGTAACAATCTTGGGTCCACTGTTCAGTCTGGACTAGTGTAATTCAGTGATGTAATAAACTGACACGAGCCCATGCTATCTCGTCTTGCTGTCCCTCATTTAACAGAGGTAAATCGGGCGTTTGGCACTGCCCGGCCTGAAGCTAAAAGTAACCAGATGTTCCAAGTTAAGCCAAGGGACTCGGCCTGTCAGTCCAGAGACCGTCCGGATCTCTCCTCAGTCCAGCGGCTCTTCCGTTTCCATGCACGGTAACTGGCGGTGCCTCCTGCAGCCCCGCACGGAGCGAGGCATTGAGCGCGAGCTGTGGCATGGCCTGGGGAGACAGGACCTTCACTCTAGGCAGTGTTTGCTCCTGGTGGTAGAGGGATTTGGGGAAAATTTGACTTTTGAACAAGAAGAGTGACTGAAGAGTGACTTCAAGGCTGGATGCCTGCAATTCTGGCCTGGCAGGTGCTGGTGTCGTACAAGCCCAAAGATACCGGGCAGTGTACTTGAAGGAACCAGTACCTTGGGTTAAACTTTTGACAAGGGATCAATTTTGGACTAATGTAACAAGTATCGTTGTAGATAGAGCTGCAGAGCTTACGTGTTACTAGCAACTGCTGCCTAATGCCCTGTGAAGTAACAGATTTTTGGTTTCATTTTTAATGTTTTATGTAATATATTTAAAGTCTTATTTAAATAAAAATGGTTTTCAAAAGCACTTCCTTGGTGGATTCAGTTGTGTTTTGGAGCCAAAATGCTCTGCTTTAAAGAGGCCGTGGCTCTGGGGGACTGGTAGCTTCTGGTGCTGTGGAAGTCGGAGCCTGGTGGGAGGATGAAGCGGGGCGGTGGGCGCTCTGTGCTGTCCTGGGCTGCGTGTCCTAGTGTGACCCGGTGTAGGAAGGGGAAGGCAGAGCAACTGTGGCGCTGCGCTTCCTCATCCCCTGGCCAAGGTTGAAGTAAACAGCCTGAGAGCGGCTGTTGAGTCATTCCCTCTTGGCTGGGGCCTGTTAACCCTTGCCCCAGGTCTCGTGCTTGTTGCTTTCCCGTACGAGAGGTTTGCAAGGTCAGCGCTTCTGCTTCCGGCCAGCAACCGCTGCCACAGGGAGGCCGAGGGCCGGTCTGACACACAAACCCTGGCGGGGTGCAGCACCTTCCTCCTCTCCGTCCTTCAGAGCAACAGGCCTGTTTATGGGGGTTGGCAAATGCGACGTGAAGTGTCCTAAAATCCCCAGGAGTGAGCAGAAATCCGTGTGTTTCCCCCTGCAGCGCTGCTGGCGGCTGTGTCCCATCACTAGGGGGGTGTAGCTGCGGTGCACCCTGCATGCTGCGAGGGCAGGGTGCTGGGGGACCTTACAACCCGCCCAGCAGCGGATCCGCAGGGAGGCCCCTCGTGGTTTTGGCAGCTTTCGAAGAACCAAGCCGTGTTTGTCCACTTGCTGCTGTGAAGCTCCTGGCTCAGCCTGGGTTCTTTGTGCGGCGCTCAGCCCTCTTTGCTACCGTTTACTTCCCTGTGAGACTTTGCTCTCGGACACCAGTTAGCTGCAATTACACGAAGCGCAGGGGGACAGCAGGTGCCCTCACACCCTACCTGCTCCTGGCAGAGAGCCTGCGGGCAGCGGTGAGGCTTGGCCTTCCTGCCTGCCTGAGCTCCTGGGGGCTCTTGTGCTTGGTGGAGCTTTTCACAGAGCCCCTGTAGCTGGAGCCATCCTTTGGTAGCTAACAGAACCTGTGGTGTTAAACTGTGGGGTTAGGAGTGAAAGCTGAGGCCATCAAACATCCTTGGACACAACCACACGCCCCCAGATCTGGTCTGGTCATGCGTCAGTTTCTTTTGCTGGGGGGGTCAGCAGCTAGGCTGGCTTCTGAGGCTCAGTGCAGGATGTGCTCAGCTTTGGGCTTTGCTCCTGCCCTAATTTTCTCCTTCCTTCCCTCCCACTCTCCCTTTTGATGTCCGGAACCTTCTGCCTTCAGCACAACCACTGCTCCACAAACCCAGCTCAGGGGTGCTGAGCCGGGCGTGCTCCATCTGCCATTTGCCGGCCCTGCCTCAGCCCCACTTCCCTCGGCTGGCACGGCTGAGGCTGGGGAGCAGGCGAGGGACAAAGTGAGACAGTCAGAGGCACGGACGGGTCACTGCCACGGCGTCTTCGGGGATGTCCAGGTGGGATGGAGCAAGCAGCCGGACGAAGCCGGGAGAAGGGAACGAGCCGAGCACCCGCGGTCACTCTGCAAACATGCGTCAAGGCGCTGCCGAGCCGATGGGCTGCAGGAAGCAGCCGCCGTGCCCCCGTCACCCTGACGGCTCATTTGGCCCGCATTGAGCCTTTAAAAGCCAGAAATTGCAAAACAATTTGTTTGTTCCTTGTAAAAAATGCTCCCAGGAGCGAGCCATTGATTGCTGTGGAGCACTGGAGGTGCCGGGGCTCTGCTGCCTTCCTGCCCATTCAAAGCCCGTTTGTTTCGGGTTTATTTGTTTGGAGAGGGCGAATATTGAGCTTTGCAAACACACGGCATGGGGGGAGCAAGGGCAGGCAGCAAAGCGCCGGCGTGTGCCCAATCCATAGCATATCACTGACGCATCTTTTATTGCAGGAGGGACACAAATGTCCTCTACAAACACAACAGGCTGAGGGTAAATACGAGAGGAACTATTGACGACGACAGGAAATACCAAACCCAGTGTTTTGCCCTAGTTCACACCCCACCAAGCCCCTGGGACCCCCAAAAGCCTCCCCTTGGATGGGGGGTCCCAGCTGTGGGGGGGTCCGTGCGTGTAGCAGGCCCGTGCCCAACAGGGGAGCACACGGCTGGGTGCTCTCAGCCAGCACCCCGGCCACATACTGCTCCCCCAGCACCCATCATAGAGCCCAGCAAGGGGCTGGGGGACGGGGACGGGGGGATTGTGGGGCAGCTATACATGAACATCATCACATGCATGTAGAAAGCATGATCTGTGCATGATGCTTACACACCCACCTGTGCCATATATTCTGCAGCCATACAAACACGCGCACACATATGTGCAGCTTTGCGCGCACATGCTACGATGGCGACAATCACCCCTTGTAGTTTTAATTTGAATAAATAAACATGCCTGTCTGCTTGCTTTGCCAACCGTTACGATTCTTTACGTGTAGACTTTATGGTGCACATGGCCCTGGCCGTGTGTGTGTGTATACGTGTGTGCATGGGTATATGCATGGTACAGCTACAGCTTTGTGTCTAGTTCTAGAGATCACTACATCTTTACGCAGCTCTACAGCTAGCTGGGTACATATTATTTTCTATGCATTTAAGTACGTAAATTAAGGTACCTTTATATTTATATCTAGCTAGTGATTGAGAAAGGGTCCGTGCAAGCAAACCTACACATGCATGCACACACTCAGTCCGCCTCTTGCTCTGTATACTACAGCTATATTTGTTTACGCATATTCAGCTCTCTCTGCATGGCTGCCTATAGGGGGTATATAGACAGCCAGTATATCTCCGCGCATATTCGATATTTAGACCCCTAGCCATCCATTATTATGTCCCTAAATACCGGTATATATGTATAGCCAAGCACATACACATGTACATGTCTATGTAGACATGCAAGCACGTAGCTAGATGAAGTAACGCACGTTTCTGTACGCGTCCACACAGCCATGGCCAGCTGCCCTACAAACATCCGCGTGTGCGGACAGATGTGCCTTTATATTGTTAGCTCTATTTCTACATGTGCACGTGTCTAAGAGCATACATACATAAACACATGTATAGGTGTAATTGTGTGCACGTGTCGTTGTATGCTTGGGTGCATAAATACATCTCTCTCTCTCCAGATATTGCTGTAGGTGCATCAAGTTATGCGTGTGCACAGGTAGCTATGTCCATAGCTATGTAGCTATGCCTATATAAATTTTTATCTGCCTTTATAAAACTCAAGCTAGGCAGTGACTGAGATAAATGCGTACATGTTAAAACGTGTGTGTGTGGGCAAAGGTGGACTGTGTGTATGCGTGTCTGGCTGTATGGGTTTGTGTCTGGGTGTTTATACACTCACAGAGTCATTTACTTCGGAAAAGACGTCTTAGATCAAGTCCAACCATTAACTGAGCACAGCCAAGGTTACCACTAAACGTATGCATGTATATATGTGACGTTCGTGTGTAGGTACATGTATGTATATACGTGTATATGTGTCAATGTGTATACATGTGTGCATAGAACCATTCATGTTGGCAAAGGCATCTAAGATCAAGTCCACCCATTAATTTCAGCACTGCCAAGTTTACCACTAAGCATGTGGATGGCTCTGTACACATTATGAGCATGTATGTACACGTGTGTATGAATACATGTGTGTTTATACACAAGTCTATAGAATCATCGACTCATTTATGCTGGAAAAGAAGTCTAAGATCAAGCCCGACCATTAATTTCAGCACTGCCAAGTATACCAGTAAGCGTGTGTATGTGCATAGCCATGTATACGTTGGGGGGGTAGGTGTGTGTATGTACACGTGTGTGTACGTACAAGTGTGTGTATGTACACCTGTGTGTATGTACACGTGTGTTACACACGTGTGTACACCCCTGCACCCCCGGCCCCGCCGCGCCCTGGGGGTGCTGCGGGGCGGTGCGGGGCGCGGCGGGGGCCGGCCGGGGCCGCCCCTCCCGGGGAGGAGCGCGGCGGGGGGCGCCTTGAAAAGCGGGGCCGGGCTCGGCTGTCGGTGAGCCTGAGTCCTGCAGCCAGCAGGTGAGGGATGGGGGGACGTGGGGCGAGGCTGGGAGGGATGGGGGGGGACCTAGGGAAGGATGGGGGGACATGGGGAGAGGCTGGAAGGGATGTGGGGGCTGAGATGGATGCGGGGCGACTTGGGGACCAGCTGGGAGGGATGGAGAGGGATCTGGAAGGGATGGTGGGGACATGGGGACCTGCTGGGGTGCATGGAGGGGGACCGGACAAGGGGACAGGGAGACCCAGGGACCAGCTGGGATGGATGGAGCAGGACTGGGGACCAGCCGTGCGCTGGGGACGAGCACCCCACTGCCCCACCTGCACCCCACTGAGCTGCTGGCCTCACTTTGGGGGCTGCAGCCCCTCTGCTCCCCTTCCCTCCGCAGCCATGAAGGGAAAGGTGTGCGTCGGCCTCGTCCTCGCCGTCGTGGCGACTGCCTGCCTGTGCCGGCCGGCCGCGAAGGCACCGGGTGCCACAGGGGACCCCCGCTGGCTCCCCACCAGCCTGGTCCGGCGGGACTGGCCCGAGCCCCTGTCCCAGGAGCAACAGCAGCACCTCATCTCCCGCTTCCTGCCCCACATGTTTGCAGGTACCTGCCCCACATGTTTACAAGGTGCAGGGTGGGCAGCCCCGGGGGTACCCCATAAGGCACAGTCCAGCCCCAGCCCCGGTTGTCTCACCCCAATCCCTTTGCCCCCAGCAGAGCTGAGAGACCGCAAGGGCTTCGTGCAGGGGGACGAGGGGGCAGAGGCCCTGCACGACCACTTCTACCCCGACTGGATGGATTTCGGCCGCCGGAGCTCCGAAGATTCGGTCGATGCCTCATAAGCACTGCCCCTGCCGTGCAGAGTGCTGGCACCCTTGGTGCGTCTTTCTTCCTGCAATAAAGCTTTGGCACTACGGCCTCTGCTGCTGGGCTCTTTGCTGGGAAAAGCTGGGGGCTGCGGGGCTCAACCCCCAGCCCCAAGGGGAAGCACAGGGCACAGCAGGAACACACAGCTACAGACACGGCACATGGGAGCTGCTTCAGGTCTTCACATTTATTGGACAGGGGACAGGGCACAGCTGGGGACGAGGGACAGAGCCGGCACGAGTGACAGCTCCACCCTGAGACACTCGCTGCCAGCAGCCCCCGAGCAGCGCTGCTACTTCTATGTGGTGGGCAGGAAAGAGTTTTTAAAACCCTTTGCTTTAAAAGTCAGCCCAGATGCTGCCCAGTGGTGGTGACGGGGGTCTCATCCTGGCACACGCAGCCCCTCCTAGCCTCAAGCAGAGGCTGAGCAGCGCCCTTGGCTGCAGCTGGGACAGCTCCCAGGGGACGAGCTGCAGCAGGAACCAGAACAGTTTTTTATTGCCAACAACCAGCTCTAGTGAAGGGTCCACAGCCCCTGGGTGGGGACAGGGTCAGTGTCCTCCAGTGCCCAGAGCATCCTGCACCTGGGACCCCTGCAGCTGGGGGACACGGGGCTGGGGGAGCAGCGCAGGGGGACCCTGTGGCATCACAGTGTTGTGTCCGTGCGGTCAGGGCAAAGCCCCTGCAAATCAGTGCCAGGCCCTGGGGCAGCACCAGGAGGCAGCTGGGGTTTGGGTGATGCTGCCCCCCCAGGCAGAGAGCAGGAGCCTGTCCCACCTCTGTGCCCCATGGATGAAGATGAAGAGGAGGAGGACACATCTCATCTCATCCCAAGCTTGCAGGCTCTGCTGCGCCATCACGTCGGCGGGTCCCGGCCTCCCCTGTGCTCCCCTCGTGCGTAGGACAGCTCCCCTCTGGCCACCACCTTATCCAGCCCCAGGCGGCGCAGCTTCTCCACCAGGTTCAAGCTGAAGATGCTGCTGGGGGGCGAGGGTCGCTGCTGGCCCCCAGCCCCAGGGAAGGGCTGCGGGGAGCACCGGGGGTCCTGGGCAGGGAGGGAGGGGGGCCACCAGGATGCAGCTGAGGGCACCGAGGCAGAGATGCCCCGCACGAGCAGGAGCCTGACGAGTCCCAGGGGGGTGCTGGGGGGTCCGGGGCTGGGCAGCACTCGTGGGGGGGTGCAGAGATTCAGCCTCTCAATGGGCCCACAAGAAGGCACGACGGCGTTATACAGACTGGAGGGGGAAGAAAGAGAGAGCAAGGGGGGGGCATCAGGGAGCTGGCTGGAGCTGGGGGGGCTGCAGGCAGAGCTTGGCCTCTTCTTCTCCTCCTTCCTGCATGCCCATGGCCCGAGCGGGGTTGGGGTGCAGCCCCCAGGCAGCAAAGAGAGGAGGGGGCACAGGCACTGCTCCACGGGCATTGGGAAGGCAAAAGTTCTCCCTGGCTAACAGCAGGCTCCAGCTCAGCCCAGCCCGAACCAGGGGCACATTAGGGCTCATTAATTAAGGTGCCTGGTCCTCGCTCCAGCCCAGGCCCAGCAGGAAGCAGGGGGCTTGGCAGAGCTCCACTCCAAGCCCTGCCTGGCTCCTCCAGCACACCCTGGGAAAGGGCCCAGGTTTTGAAGTAGCTGGAGGAGGAGAAGGAAGGAAAATCAACAGCAGAGAGGCCCAGGCACCAGGAACAGACATTGCTCCTGCCCCCAGGAGCTCTCCAAGGGGATCTCTTCTTCCCATCCTGGGAGCAAGGGGAGGCTGCCCCCAGCCTCCTGGCTAGGCTGGGGCTCGAGCAGTGCAAGTCGGGGACGTGTCCACGAGCACCTCTCAGGGCAGCAGCAGCCGGGGGCCCCAGGAGTGCCGCATCCTGGAGAGGTGGCAGGGGGCCATGGGGGGATAAGGGGGGGAGCAGGGGACAGCAGTGCAGGCGGTGGGGGGGGCCACCCGCCTTACCTGGGTGTCACCGTGGTGATCTCGGTGGTGGGGTGGAAGATGTGGCAGGTGGTGATGGTGAAGGTAGATGGGGTCTGGGGGAGGTTGTTAGCGGAGAGGAACACTGGAAGGGACAGGAGACACCGGGTTAACGGGGAGGGTGGGGGGGGTGCAGGAAACGAGGCACATGCGGAGGCAGCGAGGAGGGTGCTGGGCATGCAGGAGCACCAAGAGGAGCACCACAGTCGAGCTGAGAGCCATCACTGACCAGCAGAAACCCATGCACAGGGCGCACACCGGGCTGCGTTTTGCTCAGCACCCGCTCAGCGGAGGCTCGGAGCCAAATTCTCTCCCACACCCCCCCTCCCTACATGCTCCCATGCCGCAGCATGCCCACGGGGAGGCAGAGGCAGAAGGGATGGACGCTGGGGGGTGCGAGGGGTAACTGCAGCAGGAGGGCAGGGAGGTGGCGGGGTCCGTGTCACCCCCCATCCCCTGGCCCCGTGCTCACCCCCGGGGCGCTCCTTGGCTTTGGCGGGTGTGGAGGTAGGGAGCAGCTGGAAGGAGGCAGCCTCCACCTCGTCCTCCTCCAGGTCGGTGAGGCTGTACACCTCCTCCAGGTCGATGTCCAGCTGCCTGAAGTCTTTGGTGAGCACCCCGGGACGGGGCACCAGGATCCCCCCCAGGTTGGGCCGTGCCAGCTGCTGCCAGTGGTGGAGCGTCACCGAGCCTGGGGAGGGGGACACAGACACAGGAGAGGGGCTCAGCCGGGCCCAGGGGCACCTCCAGGGCTGTACAGGGGGGGGTTCTTGGCACCCCCGTGCCCCTCACCTTCCAGGGGTTTCACGATCTGCAGCTTGTCGGGCAGGTAGGTGAGGGAACCGAGGGAGAAGCCGGAGCCGGTGGTCAGCTCCGAGCCCCCCGAGTGGTTGGTGCCGGTGGACAGGACGCTCTCGCTGGGGGTGAGGAAGCCGCTGGAGCCCTCCCCGTCCCGCAGCCTCCACAGCTTGCGCTCCCGCTCGGCCTCGAAGAAGGAGCGCTCCTCCGAGGCATGGCTCTGCTGCCGCGCCGACAGCCGCTGCACCGCCGCCTCCAGGTCCCGCCGGCCCGGGGCAGCCCCCCGGGGCTCCTCGCCGGACCCCTCGCCCCTGCCAAGGGGTGCGGGGTCATTGGGCTGGGGGGGGTACCTGAGCCCCCACCGCATCCAGCCCGCCCCAGGGTTGCGGCACAATCCCTGCTGCAGTGGGATCAACACCCCAACCCCTTCGCGGGGGTGGCAGCTCCACCACGAGCCCCCCCACCCCAAAACCACCTCCCCAGCACTCACCGGGTGCCCTCTGAGCCACAGAGGCCGGCGGGGGGGGTGTTGCCCCCCCCGGACGGGGCGGCCGACATCTGCTTGGAGCTGGGCACGTTCAGGGGAGACTCGGAGCACGACTTGGCTTTGGCCGCCTGGTTCACCGCTTTCACCGTCTCGAAGACGCGCAGGTAGCTCCTGGGGGCAGGACGCAGGTGGATGCTCGAGCCAGCCCCCTCCCCATCCACCAGGCCCCCCCCCCCCCCCTTCCAAGGGGCTGAGGCTCACTTGTAGTCCGAGGAGGAGCCGTCTGTCCCCTTCCTCATCGTCCCCTTGATCTCAGCTGCCAGAGAGTCCTGGAAAGGCAGGGGACGGACGTGGTGTTGGCAAGGGGGGGGAGCATGGAGACCCCCCCCCCGACCACCAGCCCGCCAAGCCCCCCTAAGCCCCGTGCTCACCAGGGGCAGCAGGCTGGGCGCGCCGTAGCGGCTGACGGTGCTGTTGGGGAAGCTGCGGCTGCGCAGGCTCTTCACCTCCTCCTGGGCTTCCTGCAGCATCCCACCGCACTCGGTGTACTTCTCCTGCAGGTCCCGCAGCTGCAGGGGTGGGGGGGGGGGGGGGCCGGGCCCGCCCCCCCCCCCCCCCCCCCCAGCACCGGGCAGGGGACAGGGCAGGGGACAGGGCCACTCACCGCGCGGCACTTCTGCTGCAGGTCCACCACCTGTGCCAGGAGCTGGCTGATCTCCTCCTGCTGCCGCACCGTGTCCTCCGCCTTGCGGGCCAGCTCGTCGGAGAGGCAGACGACCTGCTGGCTAGCTTCAGCTGGGGACGGAGCGGGGGTTGTCACCGCAGACCCCCCCCCCAACCCCGAGTGGAGCTGCGACCCCCCCCTCCCACCAACCCAGCCCCACGTACAGAACTGCTCCACGCAGTCGATCATCAGCTGGTGCTCCTGGTCCTCGTACTGGCAGGTCTCGATTGCAATGTTGGTGGCCTGGGGGAAAGAGAGGACGGAGGGGCTGAGCGTGAGGGGCAGCACCACCAGCCCCCCACCCCAGGGAGGTTTCAGGGCCCGCTGCAGCCCTGAGCCCTCCGTATCTCCCCCCCCCCCCCCCCCCCCCCCCCCCCTGCTGGGCACCCCGCGTGTCCCCTCACCTCCAAGCGAAGCTTCTGGTTCTCCTCCTCCAGGCACTTGAGTTTCTGCTGCAAGGTGTCGTACTGGAAGAACTGCTGCAGGGACGAGGACGACTCCTGCCGCCGCAGCCTGGGGACAGCGTGGAAGGTGCTGAGCACCCGCGGTGTGGGCAGGATGGGGTCACCCCCCACCAACCCCATCTGCAGGGCCCCAGAACCCACGGGGCAGCCCCAGCCCAACGCCTCCACCCACCCCCCAACCCCCGAGCAGCCCCACGGGGGGGGTGGGTGGCGGGGCAGGGACCCACTCACGGCGTGGCGGTGGCCGAGGTGGGCTCGCTCTCCTCCGTGGTGGTGGTGTAGAAGTGGAGCAAGTCGTCCCGCATGGAGACCTCGTGGCGCAGCTGCGCGATCTGGGAGGAGGAGAGGGGACATCAGGGCACGGCCGGGGGCCACAGGCCCACCCCCCTGGCCAGGCTGGGCACACGGGGGGGGGGGGTGAGGGCAGTGCTCTGTGCCCAGGGGCTGTGCCCAGGGGGCTGGTACCTCCTCTTTGGCCAACTCCAGCTGCTCCTCCAGCAGCTCGTTGCGCTCCGTCAGGCTCCGGTTCTGCTTCAGCAGGGACTGCCCGATGCGCGCCGCCAGCTCCAGGTCCCGCTCTTTCTGCGGGGGGGGCAGGTCTGTGTCAGCTGGGATCCGTCCCCTCTCTGCCCCTTCTCCTGCAGACCCCCCCCCCGGGCTCCCCGTGCACGGAGCAGGCTGCGGCGTACCTCATCCAGCAGGTTGGTGACGGCATCGATGTCGTGGTAGGTCTTGGTGATCCTGACGGCCCGCTCGGTGCACAGGACTGGGGGAGGAGGGCAAAGGGTGAAGGCTGCTGGGGTGGGGGGCTCAGCACGGTTCCCCTGCTGCCCTCCCCCCCCCGTGCTGCAGCTCCCCGAGCACCTCACGTTGTCCCCTGCGTTTCGCGGTGATGGGGACAGGAGGTGGAGCTGCTCCACGCTGGTCACCAAAATGGATTTCTGTGCAGCGTGGTGCAGGCAGAGATGCTCACGATGGCACCGTGGGGAGCGGGGCACGCTTCCCACCTTGTCCCCCCTCCCCACATCTCGGGGTAGTGGAGATGATGCCAAGGTCGCCTGGTCCCAGCCACCACCCTGCCTGGACAGGGTGGCAGCCCTGACGCAGGACACATGGCCAGGATGGAGAGAGGCCAGCAGCGGAGACGGGGCTGGAGGTGACACCTCCAGCAAAAAGCCAGGCTGGTACCAACAGCAGCGGGTGGCACCGTGCAGGGCTGAGAGGCAGCGCCACCTCCACTCTGTCCCCAGCCCCCTCCCCAGACCTCCCCGCCAGAAGCCAGCCCTGCCCTGCCCTACTTTCTCCAGGGGGCTGCTGACCGAGGCAGAGCCCAGCGCAGGGACCTGCTCCAGCCCCTGCTTTGGTGGCCAGGAGGCAGGGGATGGCCCACAGCACCCCCATTTCCATCGCACTCGGGGAGGGGGGGGGGCAGCACCAAAACTGATCCTCGGGGGATGTTGTGCATGCACCCACCCCGCTGCCCCTCCGGCTGCAGGGACACAAAGATCTGCGACGGGGCAAAGGCAGCTGCAGGCTGCGGCCCCAGGAACAGGCAGCAGGAACGCCACGCTCGAGGCTCGCCTCCCCCCAGCGCCTGGGGCTCTGGGGCAGACGGGCGGCGCGGGGCCGTCTGTCCCCCCCCCCCAGCCCCAACCCCACTGACTGCGCCTGCGGACGCTGCCAGACGGCGCCGGGCACGCACCCAGATGGCAGCGCCGGAGCTGCGCAGCAGGAGGGAGCCGGCAGCGAGCACGAGGCCCCGAGCCCTGCTTATACCTCAAGCCCTTTCCGCTGCCGACACCCCCTGCTTGTGTCCACAGCCTCACGGGCATGTGCCTCAGTTTCCCCCCAGCAGAGCGGTGCATGCCCCATGTCCCCCCATCCCCCCCCCCATAGCCCCAGCAGTGCTCCCCCAGCTGGGGGGGGATGTCTGGGGCAGGCAAAGTGGGTTAACGGGAGAGGCTCAGCCACACAAATCCCATTACGCTGCCCCAGCTGGGGTTGTGTAATGGTGCGTGCGTCGTCATGGCAATGCCCCCACTCGCCACCCGTGTCCCTGTCCAGCCCCCAGCAGGCACATCCATGGGGAGAGGGGGCCAGCCCCAGCCTCAGCCCCCTCCCCATGCCCCAACAGGGCCTGGTCCCTGCAGGGGTCCCCAACTGCACCTCGTCAGGCCACTGAGCTGTTAATTGGAAGTAATTAGAGCATGAGCATCGTTATGGCGTGAGCAAGCGGCAGGCCCTGGGAGCCGCAACACTGGCGGACACGTACGCACCCGCGCCAACCGCCGGGGCCTGATCCGGCACGATGTGGGGTCCTGCACCCCAAGGGAGGGCAGTGCCCCAGCCCCTTGGGGACACAGCACTGGGGGACCCCTCCTCATCCCTCCACTTGCCACTGTTGGGGTGCTGACCACCCTTCCTGGGGAACATGGGAACCCCCAAGGGCAGCAGTTTCCTCCCAGCAAGTGTGGTCGTGGGGGGGTTGCCAACCCCATGGGGAAAGGCACCGTGGCCCCAAACACGGGGTCCCAGTCTTAGGGCAGCACGGAAAGGGCACCAGCAGCTGCTGGGGAGACCCCAGCCCTAAAACCTTCCTGGCACCCCAGACCGAGACCCAGCCCCGGACCCACACCAGCCTCAGCCTCAGCCCCACTCCGCGCACCCCGGACCCCAGGACCCCTCACCTTCCTCCAGCTCCCGAGCGATGGGGTCTGCGTCGCCGCCCCGCTCCGCATTCCCGTTCAGCTCATCGTAGGCAGCGGGGCTGCTCCAGATCTCCATGGTGCCGAGCCGAGCCGTGCCGAGCCGCTCCCTCCCGCCCCTATTTATGGGGTCGCCCCGGCTGCGCGCACCTGCCCGGGCGCATCCCGCCGGGGGCGGTGCTGGGCTGGAGCGGGGCGGGGGCGGCGGGGCCGGGGGCTGCCCGCTCCCCCCGGTACGGCACGGCAGAGCACGGCACGGCACGGTTGGGCTGGCAGCGGCTGCGCGCCCCCCGTGCGCCTTGGGGACCCGGTCCCGCTGGGGGCGCTTGGGAGCCGCGCTCCCCATTCTGCACCCCGGACCTTTGGAGCACCCCAAACCTTTGGAGCATCCCAGGAGACTCCCCCCGTTGTGCAGCCTAGGACCAGGTTCTCCTGGGGGGCACCCCATGGACACGCTCTCCATCAGGTACCCTAAGGCAGGGGTCCCCATCGGGGCACCCTGGGGACGTGGTCCCCACCAGGCACCCCAAGGCAGGCTCCCCATCGGGGCACCCTGGGGAGGCGTTTCCCATCGGGGTGGTCCCGCTCAGCCCTGGGGTGCTGTGTCCCACCTCAGCAGGACTTGGACACGGCGGGGTCGGGGCACAGCAGCCCCCCATGGTGCCAAGCTCTGACTGCCGAGAGGGGACACTTGAGGGGTCGCTGGCTCCTGAGCAGCAGCTTTGCAGGGCTGACCCCAGCTGGGTCACGCACAGGTGGCAGCTTCTGGCCCTTTGGAGGGACAAGAAGGGGTTTCAGGACGCCCTTTCCAAGCCCCACCTGTGTGCAGTGCCAGGTCACCACGGCGTGCTCCCTGCCCTGCACCTGGCCAGCCTCATTCTTTCACCCCAAACTGTCCCCATTGTCACCGACAGCGCACAGCAGGGTGCAAATGCTGCACCCCTGGGCGCCCAGTGCGGTGCTGGGACCCACGGGAAGGGGCTTTTCCTTCCTCCTCAAACCTGCCCCGCTCAGCAGCCCCTTCTGAGCCCCATCACGGGCTGGCACGCGCTTGTCCCCTGTGTGTCCTGGGTGCCCCACGCTCCCCGGCTGGCACCCCCAGCACCTCCACAAACGCCCTTGTGCAGAGGCAGGGAGAGCTGAACAAATCCCTTGAATCGCGGAGGAGCCGGCTGCCACGTTGCGCAGGGGTGGTGGGCAGGAGGGCAGTGGGGTCTGGGACCCTCTGGGGCTGCGCAGAGCCACGGGGCGCTGAGCGGGGCCGTTCTCCAGCAGGATGCTGGTAATGCCAATGCACACAGTGCCTCCGCCACCGCCTGCCCCCCGTGCCTCTCCTCGTTAGCACTGAACCGATCAATGAATCGATGAGGCTGGGGGCAGGAGCTGCCCTTCAGCATCACACGATCCAGTTGTTTGCGGGATTCCCACCCGCTGGCCCACACTCCCCTCCCTGTATCCTATCCAGGACCCGGACCCCTGACCATGTCCTGCCACAGCCACAAAACCCTCCCGGAGCTGGGGCAGGACCCAGGCGGGTGGTTTCTGCCTGGGGATGTCACAGCCCGAGGGCAGGGACTCGCCCCGCGGGCACCCCAAGGACACAGCCCACGTCTCGTGGTGGACGGGCAGGAGCCGCTTCCTCCTAATCCCCTGCCGGGGGATTTGCTCCTCCGTGCAGGTCCCCCGGGTCTCTGCGCAAGCAGATTACAGGGGGCTATTTCTGATGGCAGCTTAAAGGTTTTGGGGGGGAAAGGGATGAGGGAGCACAGGCCCCTGCCACGCTGGTACCGCACAAACATCACCCAGGTGCCAAGGCACGGGGAAACGTGACACGGAGAGGGATGTGACATGGAGGGGGACGTGGCACAGAGAGGGAATGGTGATGCACAGGGTCCTGCTGAGCCAGGCGCTGCAGGACCAGGGGTCTGGGGGGGGGGGCAGGAACACCCTGGGGTCAGCCACAAGCACGGGGTGGCCCCCAGCCCAGCCCCTCGTATATGGGCAGAGGGAGCCAGGCTGGCAGTGGGGCTCAGCCCCATCTGCCCCACATCCATCCCCCCCAGCCCCTCGCTCTAATCCTGCCCCCATCACACGTGCACCAGAGGCAGAGGCACAGCACGGATCGTCCCCTCTGCGGTGCCCACCAAACCCTGACCCTGTGCCGGGAAGGGGCCTCGCAGCTCCCTGGTTGGGAATCACCCCCTCCCCAGCCTGGGGGTTGCGGGGTTCTCCCCCCAGGCGCCCGTAACCCCACAGGGCTGGCAGGAGCAACCCCACACCCCCCGGCCACTCCGGGCTGTGTTTGGTGGCACAGCAGCACTTGGGGCCACCAGAACACCCATCACGGGTGGCCCCTTTGGTGTGCCATCCCAGAGAGACGCAGGGCACGGGGAGGGGGGACACGCCGGGGTCCCCAGGAGCTGTCTGCGAGCGTCTGGCTCAGCTCAGCAGAAGCTGCTCCCAGAATTAGCCCGGGATGTTCTGGGCAAGGAAATCCACCCCGGCAATCCCGTTAGCGGCGATTAACTCCCCCACTGCGCCCGCAGCCCCCACCTGGCTCAAACACCATCACCCGCACCCCACTGCACCCTCGCCCAGCCCCACGGCGCGGGATGGGGCACTCACGGAAGTACTGCAGGGTCTCCGCGATCTGCTTGGGGGTGAGGGGGGCTGCGGGCTCCGGGGGGGCAGGGGGGGCTCGCAGCCAGTCGTCGTGGTCGTAGCCGAAGACAGTGTCCGCCCGCAGCTTGTAGCGGGGCAGCTGCTCGCCCAGCAGGCTGATGATCTCCACCTCGGGGACATCGCCACCGCTGCACAGGTCTGGGGACAGAGGGGCACCGGGTCAGCCGAGGGGTGGGGGGAGCCGGGGCCAGGATAGGGGGGCAAAGAAATGGGGTGGGGGGCAATGGAGGAGAGCTTCATGCACCCCTCGGTCTCGTCTGTCCCCTCGGGGTTTGGGGCTGGTGCCGCCAGCAGCCAGGTCACCCCCAAAGCCACTCAGGCGGTGCATGGGGGACTGGGGGTCCCAGCGCGGGGTGGCACACGGGGACCCCCCCCAGCTCTCCCCAGTCCCCCTCCCCTCCACCCCCCGCTTTCTGCAGGAAGGGTCCTGCTGCCATCTCCTGGCCGTGCTCAGCCCAGCCAAGCGGCGCTGGGGACACCAGGGACAGGGACACGAGGTGAGGGACGCCGGGATGGTGGCTCAGCAATGGCCATGCGATGGGGCCGGGATGGGGGGGGGGGGGGTGACCAGGACGGAGCTGTCCCAACCCTGACCCCCTTGCCCCGGTCCCCACGGCCACCCACCGGCACCACGGGCTCTACCCACCGGTGATGGTGGCGGCATCGCGACGTCTGCCCGCAGCCGGGGGCACGGGGTCAGCGTGGGGCAGGGCAGCGAGCGGCGAGGCCGGGCCGGACAGGAGGCAGTGGGCAGGTGGGCGCTGGCCGGGGGGCGTCTCTTGCGGGCCCGCGGTGTCCAGTTTGGCTGGCGTTACGTGGGGGAGCCGGCTGCCATGGGGGGACACACCTTCCTCCCTGACCCCCTGGAGAGGTGCTGGCAGGAGACAGAGTCCCTTCTCCGGCCGGTGCCTGGGGAGAAGGAGCTGTTAGGGAGATGTACGGGGGACGAAGGACACGTCCTGCCCCCCAGCCATGTGCTCAGGCACCCGTGTGCCCCACCAGCTGAGCCCCTCCCTGGGGGCAGCATCAGGGTGGCACTGCTGGGTTCTGGGGCTTGGGGAGACCTGGACAGCAACGCCAAGACTCGTCCCATGGCTCAGTGGGGACACAGGGGGACCACGGGGACAGCCAGCAGCGGGACAGGCCCCAGCTCAGCCCCCGCTTCTGTGGGTTGCTGCAGAGGGGTTTTGGGGTTGGCGCAGGGTCGGCGTACCTGCTAAGCGCTGCTCCGCACCACCGAGCTGGTGGCCGCTATGTGACGCGGGGTCTCGGCACCAAAGCAAACACTTGGTGACATCCGGATTGGCGCCAGCTGGGGGAGAGGATGCTCCGAGGGGACCGGGCAGGACCCTGCTCCCCCATCCAGGCGCTCGGCAGCGAGCGGACACGGCTGCGGTGCCGGCAGCTCTCGCGGGAGCCCTCGGGAGCCCCACCTCGCAGAGCAAAGTTCAGCTGCCATCCTCCACCCCATCGCCGACGAGACGCGGAGCGCAGCCCCGCCGTGTGCCCAGGGCAGGGCCGGGCAGCATCTGCGGCTGTGCCAGCCCAGCCATAAACACATCATGAGACAGGCCATAAAACCGACACGTTCCCGGCACCTCCAGAGATCCCAGTTCGGGCCGTGGCCACTGCTGGTCCCACCGCCGTGTGGGGCAGGAGCTCCCCATGCCAGCCCCGTGCCCCCCATCCCTGCTGCAGCGGGGGAGCTGCTGCGTGCGGCAGCCCCTCGGCCCCGGGAGCGGCTCCAAGCCGGGCACGTCGCTGCCCTCCCTGCTGGCACGTGCTCCTGCCTGGCTGCTGGCACGTCCACAGCACCAGGGCTGGGCCACCCTGCGCCTGGGCCAGATCATCCCCGGCACGTGGGACAGCCACGGGGTGGCAGAGACACCCCAAAGCACACCCGCAGGTCCTCTGCCCCACCACGGCAGGACCACCAAACCCGGCTGGTCCGATCCTGCCCCGTGCTGACCTAGAGAAAGGCTCCCTGGCCCCAGCGGCTCTCGCCCTCCCCATTTTTGCCCCGAGAAGGAGAGGGACCAACCGTGCCGAGGTGTCGGGCTGCCGCTGCCCCGCTCCCGCGCTGCCGCTGGCTCTGGGGAGCGAACCTCTGCGTCAGCACAGAGCCCTGCGTCTCCTTTTGGCCCAGCTCCTGCACATCCATTAACTCTGCCCGGGCAGGGGACCTTGTTCAGACACGTGCGAGCAGCTCCCATCGCCCCCGGACCCTGCCAGCCCACCGGTGTTCAGCCACCGTGGTGCCCATCGGCTGACTTGGGGACGTGTCCCACTTGGGGACGTGTCCCTGGCGGGGGGCACAGGGCAAGAGCAGGGGACGGCGGAGCCGGGGGTGCCCCGACGGCGGGGCAGGAGTTGCAGGGCTCAGCCCGTGCCCCGGTGCACGTGCAGACCTGCACTCGCTGCTCCTTGCCCTGCTCCGATGCTGTCACCCAGCTCCTGCCCGGGCTCCTCCGTGCAGCGCGGCCGTGCTGGGGCTCCCCCGAGCCCTTTCCCCACCCCGTGCCGAGGAAGCTCAGCAGCAGCTGAGCCGTGCTGCGGCCGGCCGGGCTTGCTGTGGGCTATTTTTTCCCCTCAGCTGCTGCTGCAGGAGCCTGAGGCCGGGCTGGGGAGCAAGGAAACTCTGCAAGGGCATGGGTCAGGGGGAGGTGGCTGGAGGGGCAGAAGGACTTGGGGAGCTTCCCCATGGGGACGCACAGCTTGGTGCCACCACACAGGAGGGACAGAGGCTCCCAGGCCTGGCTGGTGCCGCTGCCCAGCGCCTGGTGCGGCTGCTCCCACGCCCAGCGCTGCGGAGGAGCAATAACAATGCTCAGGGCAAGGGTGAGGCAGTGGCTCAGTCCCGGTGCTGGGACAGGGGTGATGACGCTGCTGCCCTGCCCTGGCCCAGGGGACGTCCCCAGAGGAGTCCCTGTAGCGGTCCCCAGCCTTGGAGCATCCCTGCTGTCGTGCAGGGAAGGGCATGGCCACAGCTCCTGCAGCCCATCAGATCCCATCCCAGAGTGCAGGAGGCAGCCTCTGCCCGAGGCATCTTTCAGAAATGGGCCTCTCCCTGCATCCGAGGACACCGGGGAAGGACGTCTGCCCCAGCAGGTAATCCCACGGGCTAGCCTCGCTTCCCAGGTAGAATTGGGTCCCCCCTCTCCCCAAGCCTCAGCTCCGGCTCCACCACCTCTGCTGCGTTGTGGCCCCCGGACACCTGAGGCTTTGTCACAGGCACCAGACCTCACCACGGGTGACCCCACGGTGGGTTTTGGGCGAGCGAGGTGGCTGAGCCCTGCGCCTCCCTTCCCCCTGCAGAAATATCCTCGGTGGCATCAACCTCTTCCCGTACAGCAGGAAAATCCCTCCCCGCTCCTGCGTGCAGACTTCCTGGTTCGTGCATCGGGGACCACAAAACACAGCCAGAGCCCGGCCACCGCATCCGAGCCCCCTCCCCGGCCCCGCAGCCAAACCAAACGCCACGGGAATGGGGACCCCGTCCCTGCTGCCACCCCCGAGGCCTCTAAAGCCGAGAGAGGGGAAAATCCCACCCGGGGTGGGAGACTTTGTTGGAGAGGCTGAAAACTTGTTCAGTGTGCTGGGGCTCCTGCGTGGGAGCAGGGCTGCAGGGATGGGGAGAGGAAAAAAAATGAATTATTGGGGGGGGGGCGCAGCCATGGGGACCGGCACAGCCTGGCACGGCTCGGGGGGCTCCCGTCGGACCTTGGGGGGGGGGGGGGGACTCAGGGTGCCAGGAGGTGCTGGGGCTCGGTGTGCTGGGGGAAAACGGGGAGAGTAGAGGGGGATAAAAGGGGGGGACCAAGCCAGAGGCGCGGTGCGCCCGGTGATAACGGGGGGCCCGGTGCGCCCGAGAGCGCTGCAGCTCGGTGTGCCCCGGCGAGGGGCCGGGGTACCGGGAGAACCGGGGGCTGGGGGTACCGGGGGGGGTACCGGGGGCTGCGATCGGGGCTGCCCCGGGGCTGCGCGGGGTCGGGCGCGGGGCGCACTCACCGCTGCGCGCTCGCTGCTCCCGGCGCGGAGGCGGCCGCGGGGCCCTCGCCCATCGCTCCCGCGGCCCCGCCGCGAACAAAAGCCGCTCCCCGGGCAGGTGCGGAGCGAGGCCGGGCATGCCGGGACCTGTAGTCCGTCCCGCAGCCTCCCGGGGCGCCCCCCCAGCCCGGCCCGTGGCCCGGGGCCGCGCTGAGCCCCCTCCCCGGGCACGCAGCTCCGGGGGGACCCCGGGAGAGGCGGCAGCTCGGTTGTTCTCAGCCCCCCTAAAAAAATCAACCCCCCCCCCCTCCCCGTCGGTGCCTCCCCTCCCAGCCCCGCCGCAGCGGGATGCAGAGGTGGGGGCGATGCTCGCTGGAGTAGGGGGGGGGGGACACCGGCACCGCTGGGCAGCGGCCGGGGCTGGGGGGGGACGCGGGGGTGACAGCGGGGGTGTCCCCCCCCCCAGCTGGGGAGCTGCGGTCCTGCCGCGGGGAGATGCGGGGGGGGGGGTCCGGCTCCGATACTGCCCAGCCTGGGGCACCCGGAGCATCCCTGAGAGGGGTCGGGATGGGGCGCTGGGGAGGGGACGGGGACACCGGGGGGGGGTGTCCGGGCTTGGCACGGCCAAAGCTCCAGGGAGAGCGGAGCCCCGTGGCACTGCGGAGCTGCCGGCAGGTGGCAACCAGGGGCCGAGACGAGCGGAGATGCAGCCGAGGGCTGGGCGAGGCGGGGGGAGCCCCGGGGGTCGCCCTCAGTCTCTCTGCCCCGTGTCTGCCGGCAGGGGCCGGGGGAAGGTCCCTGCCTCCGGCCAGAGCCCCCCCGGCCACCACAGCCCCGGGTTCCCAGCGCAAGGCGGCAGCGCCTGAACCCCCCCCCCCCGCAGCTGGTTCGGCTGCTCTCCTGCACCCCCCAGCCCGGGCTGGGGGCTTCTCCCCATTGCCCACCCCTTGCAGTGGCACCTGCAAGCCAAAGGATGCTCGGGTCCGGCCTCGTGCCCCCCAGCCTCATCGCTGCCCTCCAGAAGCGTGCTCA
>NW_023304832.1:32539-53294 GCF_011077185.1 Oxyura jamaicensis
GCCCCCCCCCCCCCCCCCCCAGAAGGCAGCCACTGGCTGTGTTGTTTTGCTGGGCACTGATCCTGGCACAGGCCAGGGTGGGAAGCGAGGCTGCATCGGTGCTTGGCCACAGCCCCCGGGGCTGAGCTGGGTGCAGGATGTTCCCCCACCCCAGTGGGATGGTGCCGGAGGCAGCCCCGCTGCCCCAGCCGGCTCCTCTGCCCTTGCCCTTTAGCTCGTCCCTGCTCCAGGCTGCTGGGGTTGTGCAGCACAGAGCAAGGATACGGCCCTGAGCGGCTCGAGGTGAGCAGGATGGCAGCACAGCACGGCGGACGTGCAAACCTTCACACCCTGCCCTGCATTATACGGGCCCCCCCCTTGCCTCCCCACCGCGGCAGAGCTGAGCAAAAGCACAAGGCTGGAGAGGGGCTGACAGCGAGCGGGAACGGCCACGACGTTGTTCCCAGTTCCCTTTGATCGCAGCCCCCATCTCCCAGCACTGGTGGCAGCCGTGTCCACCTGATTAGCGTCTCGCCGGTGGCTGCACAAAATGAGCTTTGCTACAGCAGCTGCAGGGAGCTGCCTCCTCCGTGCCACACCGGTGCTGCGCATCAGGCCCCACGTGCACTGACTGCAGCACCCCGAGCCACCAGACACAGCACAGGCAGCTCCGCGTGTCCCTGCTGCCCTGGTGGCATGGGGCTGGGCTCTCCCTGGGTCCCCCACCGCTGCCCAAGGAGCGCACACAGCCCCCGGCTGACGCAAGGCAGAGGTACAAACCCAGCCGGGACAGGGACGTGGGCATCCCATGGCCACCTGCATGCCACCCTCCCACCCCCAGCACGTATCCAGCCGTAGGCAAAACCACCCCTGCCTCTGCAGGCAGCCTCCAGGGGACCTGCTGCAGGTTTTCTTCTCCTGCCAGGCTCACCCAGGAGCTTCCTGCCCCAGAAAGTGCTGTGGGAAAGCCTGGGGCCACCAGCTCCTGGCGGTGCCTGTCCCCATCCCCTGCATCCTTCCCAGGGACAGGTCCCTGTGCCGAGTGGCAGAGGACGAGGGAAGGCTGCCAAGCAGATGGGAGGCCGTGAAGTTCGTGGGTAACTTCGGGAAGTTTCCACCTCCCAGCACGATCCCAGCCTGGCGCCTGGAGCCGCTTCCACATTGCTCTCCAAGGGAGCAGCTGTCAGAGTTAGCATTTCAGTTGAGAATATTTCCTTTTGCCATCTGCTCTTGCTACTAAAGCCAGGCGAAGGCAGGAGAAGGCGACCGTGTCTGACTGGAGTAAATCACTTTTTTAAGCCTAGCTTCTTGCAGCTCCGTCCCGGCTTCGCTCTATCAATCACCGGGGCTCGCTCGCGGCGCGCGCGTTTATCCCCTGGAGCTCATTAAAACGAGCTCCGTGCAGCAGCAGCAGAGATGAGACGCCGGTGATGCTGCTTAATGAACAAACATCTTAATTACTGGGAGTTTTTTTTACCTCCTGACGGATCAGACGAGCAGCCTGGATGGAGCCGGCATGCTAATGACCCAGCACCGGCAGCAGAAGGGCTAAGAGCAAGTGCGGGTGCTGCTGGGGGCGATGCCCGCCTTCCCCCTCCTGCCCCGAGGGACTCGCAACCTTCCCGAGCCGGCGGAAGAACAGGCTCGTGGCAACCTGGGGCTGGGGGGGGGTTATTTTATTCTTTGCTTTGGTCTATACAAAAACAACTTACAGAAATAATAAAATCTTCCATTCCTGAACCACACTCCGGTAACAGTCCATCCATTTCCAGTCGGAGCATTAAAACCCTCAGCTCTAGAGCCTCTTTTTTAAAAAAAAAAAAAATCATAAGGTAAGGAAAGAGGGGACGGAAACACACCACTCACCAAAAAGAAGGGAAACGGGTTAAAATGTGCAACAGAGATCAGTACAAGGACACGGTTCCTAATGCTGGAGTCACTTCTCTATTGTTACTGTTAGGACAGGCAGTTACACAAAGTCAGCTCCCCAACGGCTGATCAGAAAGGATTAAACCGCAGACATCCCGATGGCTAAAACGAAGGTCTTGGGACATGGGACCGTTTGTTTTCAGCAAACTCCGGATTGGCCTGATTGAGTAAGTCAGAGTTCACCGAAGACAAAGGGTTTTCTCATGTTAGATTCCTTTTTCTAGGACACTAACACGCAGAACGAGTAGTGGGGAAGTTAGAAAGCACAAACTTAAAGACGGCAAAAGCCGTTGGCACCATATTAAAAATAAAAAAGAAATATATATATTCATAGAAAAGACTATTTTGCCAATGAAAGGTTGATAATGATGCAAGGTTTGTGTGTCTTAAAGCTTCAGAAACAGTATCTTGGATGCTGGATGCGGCAGTAGGTGCTTGAAGCAGTCCCAGGAGGAAGGACCTTCTCCACAGACCCACAGCGAAGAAAAAATAAAAAAAATTGAGAAACAAAACCTCTCGTGGGAATGGAAAAGTTTGTCTTCTCAGGCACTTCTGTCTCCCAAGTCCTTCTCGCGAATGCTCAGCTCTGGGGCCACCCTCTCGGGATGGAGGAAACACCTGCGGCGCGGCGGGAGGGAGCTCACGTCACCCAGTGCGGGGGGCTCGGGGGGCAGCGCCCCGCGCACCCCCCGGCGTTACCTGGTGCGGGGTCTGGGGCGCAGGTTTAGGCGAGCATGTGGTCGGCGAAGGGCGCCCGGACGCCGTCGCTGTAGGCGTCCATGGGGTAGTCTCCGTCCATGTCCATGTGCATGTCGATGGGGTCCAGGGGGATGTCACCCGAGTACATGGGGCGGTAGCCGGGGTCCAGCTCTGCCGGGGGACAAGGGACACGCAGCTCAGCTCCCGGTGCTGGGGGGAAGCACCCGGGCTCAGCCGTCCTCCTGCTCCCCCTGTCCTGGGCAGCGTTAGGCACGTGGTGCTGCAGGGGGACACCGGGGCCATCTGTCACCCCCTGCCCCAAAAGCTGCGGAGCCGAGGGGCGCAGCTCTTGGGGAGCTGAGCGTCCCCACGCAGGCCAGGCAGCTGCCCGAGACAGCTCGTTGAGAGCATTTAAAACCAGCTCAGCCCTCACTGCAGGACCCCGCAGGAAGGGTTCACTCTGTACTCACCGTCTGAGTAGGGCTCGTTGATGGGGATCATGCTCTGAGCCTACGAAAGAAGGCGGCACGGTTTTAAGACACGGGGAACGTGCACGGGTTCACGCGATGTTCCGTGGCTACGTGGTGCCCAACCCCATGCCGTAACCCAGGGCTTCTGGAGAGCCAAGGATGCAGCCCAGCCACCTCCCACCTCCCCCTGTCCATCCATCACCCCCATCCCAGCCCCACCAGGAGGCAGCTATAGCGCGCGGAGGCAGGAGGTGGCCTCCCCTGGAGGCCCCCGTCCCCGCGAGGCTCGTCCCCGTGCCCAGCGCGGTGCTCACCGCCTCCCACGCCGCGGGGTCGTGCTTGAAGAGGGAGTTGGTGAGCTCCACGGACACGCGCTTCCTGTAGTCAGGGTTCTTGTCCTCGGAGATTCGGAAGAGCACGGCAGCCGCGTAGGTGGCTGCAGAGGGACAGGAGGCACCACTGAGCCGGGCGGCACGGGGAGCCCGGCTCCTCGCCACGGTCAGCCCGAGGATTCCTGCTTCGGACGTGCCAACGAAAGGCAGCAGGGCCCAGGCCGGCTGCACTCACCTGTCCCCTCGTTCCTGGAGTGCAGCAGCTCCATGAGCGGAGCCGAGGCCCCCTCGGCATCAATGGCATCTGCTGCCTCCTTGTCCTGGGCCAGCTCGCACAGCACGCCAGCCGCGACGCGCTGGATGTTCTCCACGGGCGAGTAGAGGAGCTGTCAGGAGAGATTAACAGCAGCGTGAAGCAGTCGGCACGGCTGCTTTCGTGCTCCTGATGCAGCCCATCAGGTGCTGCCAGCTGAGTGCCGCGGCTCCCAGCCCACCACCAGGACGTGCCAGTGGCTGGGAGGGGGCACGGCACAGCCCCAGCGCCCCCAGCCCCTGACCTGCACGAAGAGAGGGATGGTGTTGAGCCGGAAGATTTCCATCCTGTTCATGGGGTCCCGGGCCAGGATGTGCAGCGCTCCCGTGCATCCCTCCACGATCTCCTCCATCTTCACGCCGTCCTGCGAGGGGACACACGCTCAACCACTGTCCCCAGACTGGGGCGCGACCACCTCGTGGGGACGTGCCACGCCATGGGGACGCAGCCAGCTTTGGGGGGACACCAGGCCACGCCAGGACCGGGGAAGAGGGGCACAGGCAGCGTGGCCGGACCCTGCCGCAGGGGCTCACCGTGTAGGGCTGCTGCGTGCCGGCTGCGACGTGACGCTGAGCATCCTGGTGCGCCTTCACCAGCAGCTGGACCAGGCGGGGGATGACGGCCGCCTCCTGCAGCGGGGCATGGTTGGCTGGGCACAGGGCCAGGTTGCGGATCAGGCCGATGGTAGCCTGGAGCAGGGACCGGGGGGTGGGGGGGGGACAGAGAGATTCGTTGAACAGGGACCGGAGGCGTGAGTGCACCCCGCAGGGCCCCCTGCCTGCTTCCCCAAGCTCTCTCTGCAGCACAGGCTGACTTCAGCTTCCTGCACCCCCCTACACCCTCCCATACCGGATCTGCCTCCCCCCCTTGCTGCGGGGGCGGCCGGGGGGGGGGCGAGGATTGATTTCACTACAGCAGCCGAGCACGAGCAATTTCCTCCCATTAGCGGCCGCCAAGGACACAGCCCTGCGGAAACTGCAGCAGCCACCGGTGCTCGCTGCCTCCGTGCTCCAGCTGCAAACCCCAGCAGGGACCAGCAGCCTGGGGGCTCGCTCGAGTCCAGCCCCCGGGGGCTCCTCCAGCCCCCAAATCCCGCCTCAGAACCCCTCACACCTTGACCAGTGGCCACTGGTTGGGCTGGTTGAGGAGCTTGACGATGGCGGGGATGCCGTAGTTGAGCCGCACGGAGTTCTGCGCCATCTCGGCCTCGGGGTGCCGGCTGGTGAGGTGCCGCAGAGCGCACACGGCCGGCTCGGTGATGTCCTCCTTGTCGCCCGCCCGCAGGATGGTGTGGATCAGGGCCTCCACCCCGTTCGACTGCGTCACCAGGGTCTTGTTCTTGCTGTTGTTGCAGGTCAGGTTGGAGAGGGTGCCGGTGGCACAGGTCAGCACGTTCACGTCGTCGGAGCTCAGCTGGTTCACCAGGATCTTGAGGACGCCGTCCAGCCCCTCCTGCAGGAGCAGAGATGGGAGGTCAGAGCAGTTCCCCCCACCACGGCCAGATCCTGCCCAGCTCCTGGGCTGAGCTGCACCCGAGCTCTTCCCCTCTTGGGGTGTCAGAGCTTCTCCCTGTTACGTGGGCAGAACGCCTGCCCCAACTGTGGGGGCTCCCCCCCCTCCCAGACACAATCCCCTCTCCTTCGAGCCCCAGCCTCATGCATCTGCACGGCGCCCGAGCTTGTGCAACCCCTGCTGCTGCTCCCAGCACCTCTCAGCATCACCTGGGCAGAGCGAATGGCAGCGCCCCAGACGTGCGCAGCTTCGCTCCGAGTTTAAAATCTCCACCAAGTTTTCCCTGCTGGAAACGCACAACCAGCGCAGCCTCCAGCTGCTCCGAGCAAGGCGAGAAGCCAGCGCTCCCCGAGCTGTCCCAAGGTGACCACAGCCCCGGACCCAGCTGTGCAGACAGGGCCAGGAAGGGGTTAAAGCAACGCGTGTCCCCCCCCCCCACGCTCAGCCGAGCCAGGGGACCCGGCTGCGTGCCTTCCACCGCCAGCCCGAATAGTTTCCACACTGCATCAGGCGCTAATCCGCGCGGAGTCGCAGCCTGAGCACCACATGGGGAACGCATCAGGAGGCGGAGAGGGGTTGGGAAGAGCAAGGGCCACCCTCGAGCCCCACGGCTCCCGGGGCTCGGTGCCAGGGCAGCATCCTCGCTGGGGGAAGGAGCTGCTGTCGTGAGCCAGAGCAGTGAGCAGCCCCGGGGATGCTGCCGCAGGAGGCGGGGATGCGGAGCAGCAACGAGGACGACGCTTCGGGTTCAGCCTGGCACCGGCACAGGGCTCCGTGGAGAGGAGCAGGCTGGCGCAAGACCCATCCGACAGCCCCGAGATGCTCCCCAAAAGGCTGCGCTGAAGCACGACGCCGTGTCCCCCGCACTCACTTGCTTGGTGGCCACGTCGGAGAGGTTCCGCAGGGTCCAGAGACAATTCTGCACCAGCCTGGGGCTGGAGCTGGTCAGGTGCTTGCCCAACGCCTGCATGCCGCCTGCCAGGGAAACGAGACACCGAGCCGCCTATAAATATCCAGACATGCAAAGCGTCCCCGGCGGAGAGGAAAAGGGAGCAACAGCAGCTCTCCGCACGGCGAGCGGGGGCTGGATGCCGCCCGACTGTTGCCTCCAACGCACGCTGTCGCCTTGTGGGTTAGCGGAGGCTAAATGCGGTGCAGGGAGGCAGCTCCCTGCCCGCCAGCCGGGCCGGCTCCTGCCCACGCGAGGGCTGAGGAAAGCACCTCAGTGAGCTGTCCCGGGCACCAGGCCACGCACAGGTGGTTTTACCGGGCTGTGCAAGGCTTCAGAGCGTCCTGCGCATCAGCTGCGAGATGACGGCAGCCATCCGGGGGAGGAACGACAGCAGGATGAGCCCCCTTGGACACCAGGGTCCCCCCTCGCCACCCCAAGGAGCAGGGAGCAAACAGGGTCTGGAGGAGTCACTACTGCAGGAGGACCAGCCCAAACCCTGCAGCTCTGGGGTCTGGCACGAAGCAGGGGAGCAGCCTCGGGAGGCCGGGCACCCTCGGTTGCATCACCCCAAAATCCCAAACGCCCAAACGTCCTGCTGTCCGCAGAGGCAGCCCCTCTTACCGGCCTCGACGATAGCGGGTTTGTTGCTGGGACACACCGACAGCACCTTGAGCACCCGGCTCGTGGTCCACAGCAGCTTCTCGTAGTTGTAGCTGCGCATGATCTGCACCAGGGCTTGGGGCCCTCCGTTGGCCAAAATAATCAGCTGCGAGGCAAAGGGGACAGGGTCAGGGGGGTGCAGCAGCAGCTCTGGCCACACCAGCCCTGCGCACCGCGGACCCCTGTCCCGCGAGGTGGGGTGGGGTGGGGTGGGCAGCGTCACCCCATCGCTTCGCTCCGGGGACCAAACCTCGGCACCCCACGCCGTGCAGCCACGCCAGGCTGCAGCGACTCGAGCGTAGGAGGAGAGAGCAGCAGCCCAAGAACAAAGATGGAGCCGTTGCCCAGAGCAGCAGATGGAGAAACCCAGCCAAGCCGCTTTACCGGCCAGACTGGGACCGTCTGCGCCGGCGGGGACGTCCTGCCCGCGAGGTGTCGGACGTGACAGCGCCGCAGACAGCGCCACCGGGGACAGCCTGTGGGGGGTGACACAGCCCAGACGGGGGCAGCTGCCCCCTCCCCGCTGCCCTCCTGGGCTTCGGTCTGCAAGGTCAAGCGGCTGTCCCCAACTCGCCACCCCAATCGGGTCCCCTCCCTTGGTGCCAGCAGGCATCCCCCGGGGCTCACCTTGCTCTCCTGGTTGCCGTAGGCGAGGAGCTGAAGGCAGTCGGTGGTGATGGCCAGGAACTTGGGGTTGTTCTTGTTCAGCAAGGGCACCATCTTCTGCAGCCCGTCGGCCAGGCGCACGGCCATCTTGGCCCCCTCCTGGTAGAGCAGCAGGTTGTGCAGGGTGGTGATGGCGTAGAAGAGGACCGACTCGACCGGCGAGCTGCAGGCGCAGGAGCCGCGTCAGCACCGGCGGCCGCCGCTGGGCTCGCCACGCTCCAAGCGGCGCCCGGGGCGCTGCCCGCACCCGTCTCTGCCCGCCCAGCACCCTTCCGTGGGTCCCAACGCCCCAAATCCCCATCCAGCCTGGCCTGGGGCACCACCAGGGGTGGAGCACCCGCAGCTCACCACCCTCAGAGGGAAGAATTTCCTCCCTGTATATCTAATAATCTATCTAATCTAAACCTGTATTTTTTTAATAAGTTTAAAGCCACCCCCTTTTGTCCTATTGCTACCCCCCCAACCAAGGAGTCCCTCCCCAGCTTTCCTGCAGCCCCGTTGGGACATGGAAAGGCTGCTGTAAGCTCTCCCCAGCGCCTTCCCTTCCCCAAGCTGAGCCACCCAGCTCTCAGCCGCTTCACAGCAGAGGGGCTCCGGCCGCTGAGCATCCTCGTGGCCCTGCTCTGGAGCCCCTCCAAGAAGCTCTTCCTTCTGCTGCTGGCCTCAGGCTCCAGGTGAGGTCTTCTTTTGGCACGGGCAGAAGCGGGACCCCTGCTGAGGCACAGCAGGAGCCCTCCCTTCCCCTCCTTCTGCCCCCACGAGCCTGGCTGGGACATCATCTTGGCTCCACCACCCTCTTAGGGCCACCCCGGGGGCCGTGCCCTGCTCCCGCCAGCACCCCCGTACCTGAGCATCCTGACGAGGGCCGGGATGCCACCGGACTTGAAGATGGAGAGCAGGCCCTCGCGGTGGTGGGAGAGGTTGTGCAGGATGCTGGTGGTGCAGCGGGCCGTGTCCAGGTCGCTGGTGCTCTGCATGGTGCGCACCACGGCCGCCACGATCTGGGACGACTGCATCAGGGCACGGCGGGACGCCTCCTTCTTGGAGAGCTGGTTCACGATCATGGCCGCTTTGCTGACGACCACCTGGGGTTGGGAGAGGAGTTGGTGAGGGGAGAGGTCCCAGGGCAGCCCCCCGAAGGCGCACCGGGGTTCCCCCGCTCTGCTGGGGCTGCCCCCATCGAGGGCCGCTGCTTGGCACAAGCCTCGTCCACCTCGCTCCAGGAGCCACGCTGCAGCTCGCAGCGTAGGGTCTGACCCACGGCACCAAGGAAAGGAGGCAGGCAGCGGGGTCCGGGGCTTCGAGAGCGGGCAAGAAGCCTGCGCAAGGCCAGGACTACGAGGGCTGCATCAGAGCAGCAGGGACAAGCCGCAGAGGTGGGCTCCATCCTGCTGCAGGGCGGAGGTGACCACAGGGCTTCGCCACGAGGAAGGGAGCCGGATGGCAGCAGCCATCTGGGACCCCGTTTGTGCCACCCTTGCTGGGGAAGCGCACCGCAGGAGCCCTGCAGCTGGAAGCCCAGGGAAACGTGCAATCAAGCCGCGCTTCCTTACCGGGTCCTCGTCGTTGAGCAGCTTGGTGAGCTCCGGGATGGCACGGGTGGCCAGCTCGGCGTCGTCCTGGTAGTTGATGAGGTGCACGATGGCAGACTTGAGCATCTGTGAGGGCTCGGCCAGGCGCTGCACGTTGGTCTGCTGCCCCTCCACCTGCGTGGTGATGAGCAGGGAGCGGTCCTCCACCGTCTCGGGGTACATGGCGGCCCGGACGCGCTGAGCCCGGGTCATGGCCAGCTGAGCCTCCATATCCGCTGCGGGGAAGAGAGAGGGAGGCAGGGTCAGGTCTCTCAGCCCCGCTCCCCAGATTTCAAGGAGCTGAGCGAGAAGAGCTCAGCGCCACGGCACCAGCCACGTCAGCAGTCCCAGCACGTCCTGCGAGGAGCCCGGCGCTTCCAAGCGTAAACAGATAGGGCGGCGTGGAGATAAGGCAACGCTCAATTATGCAGCGTGATTAAGCACTTGTCACACGAGGCCCGTTAATTAAAAAATTAAGGGTATTTGCAACTCAGGACCGGCTGGCATTGGGGATTAGGAGAAGGACACGGAGGCTTTCCTGGCTGGGGCTGCGGGGACGAGAGCGGCAGGAACGTCCCCAACAGAGACCTGTGGTCCCCAGCTGCCCGCAGCAGGGACCGGGCAGGATTTGTCCCTCTCCACAGGACTCTGTTTCCACCAGGAGCTTGCAGCTCAGCCCTCGGGGACCCATCACCGGGAGGCGAGCCACATGTTTGACTAGAGCAGATCTGCCCTCTTTTCAGGGATAAAGCCGGGGGAAGCAGCTCCTTCAGCCCAGCGGGCTGCGCCACCGTCTGCTTCGCCCCAGCAGCAGCGGGGGAAGGCAGGCAGGCTGTCAGGGCTTTACAGCGTGTACCAAGGGCTTTGCCAGGCACAGCGAGACAGGTTTCCTGAGCAGGCAGGTAGCAGAGCAGACGGCCGACCCGTGGGCTGGGATCAGATGTTCCTCTCCGCAGCCAACCGACCGGCAGGCTGGGATGTGTGTGCACAGCTCAGCACCAGTGCGGGCTCTGGCTGCGCGCCCTCGACGCGAGAGCTCTCGGCGCAGGGGAAGGAGGACGGGAGGGAGGATATTTTAGGCAGCAACAACTCCCAGGGTGTGGAAGGCTGCGTGGAGGAGTGCCCAGAAGGAGCACGATAAGCACAGGCCATGGGAGAGCCATGGGGGAGGTGGAGGAAGGAAGCAGAAACGCAGCTGAGCTATGGGCCGAGCCCCTTGGCATCGCCGCCCTCCCCAGGCCCCTACCTTGTGCTTGGCTCTGGCCTCCTCCCTGGCAGTAGCTCGTGGTGGTCTTCTTGATGGTGTACTGCTTCCCGTAGACCTCGTCATCATCCCCCAGGCACTTGCTGCTGACGGAGGGCACCTGGGTGTTGACGCCGGAGTGGATGCCCGAGTCGTAGGTGTAGGTCTGCTGCCACTCCGTCACCTTGATCGGCTGCTCCATCATGTTCATCACCTCCATGGCTGCTCTGCGGGGCAGGGAGAGCCGAGAGCTTGTAGGGCAGAGCCCGGGCTCTCTGCTCGGCACCTTCCTGCCCCTCTCCTCCTCTCCACGGACCCCCGGCGGCGCCCCCGCCGCAGCCGAGCGCAGCCGCCCGGGCGCAGCCCACGAGCAGATCGCTATCTGCCCTCCTCCCCCAAGCGAGATGAAAGGCGGCACCGAGATGACGAACCCACAGCTCAGCACTTTGCTGCTCGTGTTCAGACACGAAGAGCGGCTGCACCCGGCGCTGAGCCGCCCGCCCGCCAGCCAGCGCCCGCCGCGCGAGACCGCGGCTCAGCGCCTTGGTGCCGAAGTGCGAAGGGGCCTCCCCGCTCCCGCATGCAGGCTGTTTAAAGACCAGGTTTTCGGAGACGGGACCTGGCAGCGAGCTGAGGACGAGGCTGGGACTCCAGGAATAAAATAAACCTTTCAAAGGCTCTTCTGGGACGCTCCTAAAGCGCCTAAAAATAACCAGGCGAAGCCAGCAGCTCGGTTCTCCCATGGCAGCCTGGGTGCCCACCACGGTCTGGGTGCTCCCTGTGCGGAGCATGGTGCCAGCAGCGTGCTCGCTGCCGGCTCCCGGGGGTCACCAAGCAGCTGGGTTGGGCTGGGGGATGCCAGCGTGGTCCCCCCCAAGACTCATCCAGCAACGGGTGAGCCAAGCTGTGGCATGCTCAGGGTGTGCCATGGCTGTGAACAGTTCGGGGAGCAGCCAGAAACCTGGCGTCAGAGCCCTGGGAGGGGAGGGAGAGGGAAGCGGGGCAACCCCATCCGCTGGGAAGAGGGGCCAGCAGCAGCTGGTGCTCGTGAATTATCGCAGAGGGGTGGCAACGCTGCTCCAGCTGCCCTGGCAGCCCCAGCAGGGAGGCTCACAGCAGTGGGAAGCAATACTGGGAACACCCTGGGTATGGGGTCCCTGCACCCAACGCCAGCGTGGGAGGCTCCGGGAGCAAAGGGGAGCCGGGACCCACGGGAGATCCCAGGCAAAAAGCAGCTCCCGCCCGCAGCCGCCTCCTGCGCGCATGGCGATGCCGTGAGTCACCGCAGGGCTGGGGCAGACGGGAACGCTCCGCTCCCCGCCAGCCTCCAGCAGCTGCCTCGGCCTCCGGGGAGCCCGTCGGCAGGACGAGCCCTGCTCCAGCCTCGTCTGGCTGCTCCAGAGCCTCGGGGACCAGACTCCGATCCCCAAACGCGGCACGGCTGCTCCATCCCCAAACCCAGAACAAGCCAACCCGGGCGTGCTTTCGGAGCGGGGCTGGGTTTTTGTTGTCCGTAGCTTGGGGATCTGGGGGAGGAGAGGCGAGGGAGGGTATCGCAGCAGCTCAGGGGGGCCAGGAAGCTGCAGGGCTGAGTCACCGGCCCCGCACACAGCCCCCGGCCGGGATGGAGGCACCCGGCGAGCCCCCGGCCTCCTGCAGCACCCGATGCCGCCCGGGCGGGGATGAGTCAGAGTTTCAGACTCGATAAGAGGCGAAGGGAGCAGCTGCTGCACGGCGCCCGGCAGAGCTGGGAGCAGCGCTGCCAAACAGAGGCGTAATTACCACCTCCACCAGCACTGATTCATGCAGCAGGCTGGACCAGGGCGGCCGCGTGCCCGTGGCCCCGATCCAGCTCAGAGCTTTTAGGAGGCAGGGGTTAAAGGCAAGGGTCCACAAGGGCTGGCAGTGCCACCAGCATCCTCCCCAAGCAAGCAAGGGGCAGCAGGACGAGCTCCCCCGGGGCAGGCAGCCCCGGTACCCCACCACCCAAGTGAGTCAGGGCGTTGGGTGGTGGCAGAGGACGCGGATTGCGCAGAGCTGGGGGGGGGAGGCAGGGCGGCGCGCACGGGCTTGGCGCGGCTCGCCCCAGCGCTGCGGGCTGTTCCCAAGGAGCAGCCGAGCCCTGGCGAGCGGCACAGGCCGACACTCACCGGGAAAACATCCCGGCCCAGGTACACAAACCCTTTCCTGAGGAGGGGTGGAGGTCAGGGCGCAGCGAGAGCGGAGCATCCTGCATCCCACCACCCCCCCCCCGTCCCCCAGCAGCCTTCCTGGAAACGCGGTGGGGGGCTGTTCCTGTCAATTTGGTATTCTCTGAGCTGTAAAGGAGCAAGCCGCACGGCCGAGCGCTGCTCCGGCTTTAATGGGTTGTGCATAATGCATGTTTGTAAGGCAGTAAAAGGCAGCCCTGCTAATGGAGGCCACGGGAGGCAGGTTATTCCCATGGCAGGGAGCGGGCTGGAGCTGGGCTTTCCGATCAGCGCAGAGCAAAGGGGGTGACACACGGCACCGGGGGCAAACCCAGCCAAGCTGAGGGGTGGTGGTCACAGCAATCAGCCAGCCCCAGATCCTCCAGCAAAGCCCCAGCATGCGGTCAGGTGTCAGGGGGGTGTTGGTGAAAGCCAACCCTCCCCCTTTGGTGACCACGGTGTTGGAGCCTCCAGCTTGTGTCGGGAAATCGGACAAAACGCCACCAAAGCTCAGCCACCCGCCACCACAAACAGGTTGGCTGCCTGGATCACGAGCTGAGGAGCAGGCAGAGGACAAGGCTGGGGCAGCAGGAGGGGAGGCAGGCAGGGGAAAACCCCCCCTCCACCAGCAGGAAGGGTCCCACGGTGCCACCACGGAGCAGCTGGCACCGACGGGGCTCACCGAAGCCATCAGCAACCCCAGCGAGAAGCAGCGTGCAGAGCCCTGGCAGCAGCCCCGGCCACCCACCAGGTCCCCACACCAACACTTGGAAAGCTGCCCTGGACGGAGCTGGACAAGGGGAGAACAGAGCCAAGGGCATCAAAGCTCCTCCACGGCACAGACGAGGTGTGGGTGGGAGCACCCCGGCACCGGCAGGAGGGGCCCCTTCCCATCCGCACGCACTCAGCCAACCCGCCACGGCTGCTCTACAATTCACAGGCGTTTGACAAGCACTTAATTTTTTCAGACATCCACGAGTTCGGCTCAAACGCTGACTTTTTACATAGCTGTGCATTATGCATGAGCCATCCCCCCCCGCCACCCTCCTCCCTGTCTGCACCGCAAGCCTCTAAGACATCAAAAGCGAGCGGAGCTGCTCAGATCTGCGACGGGCTCAGGTGATCTGCCCCAGACAGGCTACAAGCAGCAAAAGAGGCCCAAGCTAACGAGCAGGGGCATTACTGGGACATACCAGCCCCGTTATAACGGGGCCAGCAGCATCGCCCTGCTGATGGGCACCAGCCCGGCACCACCGTGGGTTCGCTCACAGGTGGCTGGTGGCACCGAAGGTGACAGGGCCAGCAGAACAAGTGTCAGAGGCGCCAGGAGCAGAGGGGGATGTTTCCTGAACCCTGCGTCGAGCATCCTGTAGTTCCTCGCACCGAGGCCCGACACAAGCATTTCCATCCCCTCCGCCGTCCTCAGATGTCCTCGCTGCTCAGCGGGGAGCGAGCTGGCAGGTGACACTGCAGGCAGGGGATGCTGCTTAAGCCTGGTTTGACCTTCAGAAGCATCTGTCACGGCCACCCCGAGGCTTCTGGAGGCGAGCAGCTCACGGCAGAGCACGCAGAGACACGAGAGGCAGGACCCTCAGGACCCTCGCCTTCCCCTGCAGCTCAAGAGCCAGGCAAAGCTCTGAGTTCGTGCAGAAAACAGCAAGGAAATACCTGCTCCAGAAGGGGCAGCCCCACTGCAGAGGCAGGCAAACAGCTCCAGCCACCCCAGTGCAGGGAAGAGGTTAAATCCTCCCCCTGCTTCCTGGAGCCAGGCATCCTGGTGGAAAACCGGAGGAAGCCACCAGCACTGCACAGCCCCGGCCAGAGGGCTCATCTGTCTCCAGAATTATTTGATCAGCGGCCAGACGGCATCGTCTCCCCCCGGACACTGTCTGCAGAGGAAGTCTCCAGTAAACTCCAGTAAACACACGTCCTCCCGCCCAGAGTGCCCCTTCCTCTGGGGACAAGCAGGACGCAGCCTCCGGAGCCCAGCGCCGGCACCGGTTTCCAGCTGAGCCGCTCGGGAGAAGCGGCAGGGAAGCGATAAATGCTGCTTCGGGCAGAAATGGTTATTGCCCAGGGACTCCTTGGCACGCTGGGGATGGGGCTGAGGCTGCTGCAGGAGGGGAGCGAACCCCAGGCTGGGGGCTGTGATGCTCAGCAGGACCCAGCCCCTCTAGGTCAGCAGGTGGGGGCACAGCAGCACCCCCACAACACAGATCATGGACTCGGGGTGCCCAGAAGCAGGCAGAAACAACCCTGATGCAGTGGTGGTGCCAGGCAGGGCCTGATCCTGGAGCTGCCCTGGCTGGGCAGGGGGCAGAGGAGCTGCCTGCACCCCCCCCCCCCCCCCCAACCCTGCAGAGAACAAAGGGCAGTGGGGCTGAGCTGCGTTCAGGATTGTGTCCTGGCAAGCTGGGCTGCAGGAAGCACGTGAGCGACGGTAATTACAGCTACTTGGGCTTTTAAGAGGTATTTAAGGCAGGGCAAAAAATACCATGCAAGAAAAAAGACTATTTTAGAAGCACTCCTGCTGCACGCAAGTGATCTCCGGTCCTCCCTGGAGGAGCAGGAGGATTATTTGGTGCTGCTCAGACAAAGCAGGGACGATGCAGCAGGGCTGGGGCAGCCACGGCCCAGAAGTGACAGTGCCACCGCCGTGTGACAGCTAACAAAGCTGGGACAGCCACCGCAGAGCCAGCACTGTACAAAAGCTTCAGTGGCTTTGAAAAAGGAACCACGGCAAGAACAAGCGGCGCAAGGAGGGAGAGAAAGGAGCTTTTCAAGCCCTCGCCAGCATCAGTGGGATGCATTAAAGTCAGAGCCCTGCTCGCGCGAGCCGTTTCAATGAGGGCTGTACGGTGACGAGAAGTCAAAGGATTCAAAGGGGGATGAGAGAGCAGCTTGAAGTTTAATGAGGAGAGCGGCGGCGGCGAGCAGCACCGCGCACACCGAGCTCAGCCCCGCTCCGGCCCTGCCCTCGCCAGCCCTCAGACAAAGGAGCTGGCCGCCTTTGTTTGCGGTGTTTGCACACCCAGAGCAGGTCCTGGCCACCGCTTGCGCACGCAACAGGCTGCGGCCACGCGTGGCTCAGGTGGGCAGCGAGGGGCGCAGGAGCTGCTCTGCAGACCCACGCCCCATAACCAGAGGCAGCTCTTCAAGCTCTATTTATTTCTCAGCCGCTGCCGTCCGGGTGTATGAGAGCTGCTGACAGCCCCAGGGGAAGCCCCTGTTTCTGCTGGGGGGGGCGGCGGGTCGCCCCCCCCCTCCCCCCGCCCCCCCCCCCCCCCCCCCCACCTGGCTCCAGCCCCACATCCCCTCGCAGCCCCCGCTCTGCTCCCCGGTGCTCTCCATCAGGGCACAGCTCGCTGGAGATGCCCATGCCCCAAACCTCGCCCTGCCTTCACCCAAATTCGGGGTTACTGACAGCTCCAGCACACACCCCGCAGTATTTTGGCGCTTCCCATCGCAGAACAAGGTAACAAGGTACCATCCACCGCACATCCCTCCCTTATGGGGGCAGGCACAACGCTGGCCATTAGGGTCACCCTGTGGCACGGACCCAGCAGGTCCCTTGTGTCTCTGGCTGCCATTCTGCCCTCAAACCAAGGCACAAGACTCTCAGCCAAGTCATTTCAAGGCCAGGAAGAGCTCGGAGGTGGGACTGGGCACTGCACGGCTCTACCTGCAGCCCAGCCCAGCTCCCCACCCACCCGGTGCAAGAATCACCCTGATCCACCCGCAGGGCGGAGCGATCCTGTCCTAAAACCCATTCCTGCTAAGGCACAAAGTCACCCTACAGAATACTTCTCCCTTGAGAGTTCAACCGGCCTCTTCCAGCTCTGTCCTGGCCACCAGCACCCACATTCCTCCCTCCCTGCATGCATCCCCACGGCTCTGCCCAGGTCAGGTATTTTCACACCCTGCGCACGCAAGGCACTGGCCTCTTCCCAGGGGGAGGAAAGCTCTAAAGCCTCCCCTCCGCCCTCCCGAGCCAACACCCATCCTCTGCCATCAGCAGGAGCTTTTCTCGCACGTGGAAAGCCTCCTCCCACCCCACCCTGCTCCAGCAGCACCCACCACTGCTCCCGCATCCTTGGACACGAGGCTGGGTGCTGTGCTAAAACAAGGACGGAGCAGGAGCACCTCCCATCCAGCCTCACCCCTCGACCTGTCTCAAACACATTCAGAAGAGGTTTTTACCAAAACCACCTTCAAGCGCCACGACAGCACCCACCTCCCCTGCACCCCACTCCCTCTCCTAGGGGACACCAGCACCCGTGGAAACCCTCGGGGGCACCAGGAACGGGAGGACCCGGGTGGGCAGATCCCCTCTGCAACAGAAATTCACCCATCTCATTGGAAACACTGCTGGGAACCCATGGCTCGTCCACAGGAAGGAGAACTGGCACGGTGCAATTAATCACAATAACTCCATCTGGGTAAGAAAAAAATTATTTTGTTTTAAAGAGCACCAAGAACAAGTTGTCCTTTAAGAACACGATAATTGCAGGCTTTTTAAATTTCGGCTTGGAGGCTCGCGTGCTGTCTCCAGCTAGAATAATGGTGTCCAAAAATACAGGATTCTGCCACCTGGCCCTGAATCTGCCAGAGAGGAACAGAGGGAAGGGAAGCCGGGCTGAGGGCTGCTGCGCCCCAGCTTAATTTCTCCATCCGATTGCATTACATCTGCGAAGTTCAAATGCTTCACAAGGAATTATCACCAACACCCGTCAGCACCCAGCCTGTCGGAGCAAGTTAATGATTTGTCACCAGGGCTCAGCCCGCGTGTCACAGTGATTATGGCAGGCTCTTCACAGCGGCCAAAGGTCTCCAACAGCAGAGAACCAAACGCCTTTTGCCCAGCGAAGCACCTCCAAAAGCCAGCGCACGGAGCTGGACCACGGCGCATCCTGAGACCAGAGGGATGAGGATAAAGGAGCACCAAGCAGGATTAACGCCCCAACAGGGAGCGGCTGGTTCATCACCCTGGAAAATGCCAGCAGCACTCGGCTTCCTGGTGGCACCAGGGGCTCACACTGCTGCTGAGATGCTCAGCTGTGGCTCCTGCCACCCCCCCCGGCACAGCATCCCCTGCACCATCCCCACCTGGAGCAGGGACCTTCGCCAAGGTCACAGGAAAGATGCCACGGGGTCAATTCCCAGCCCCTGGCTGGGTCTCAAGCACCAGAGCAGGCAATGCTGCTTGACCCCACAAGGGCACTGGCACTCGCTCATCTTCACAGCCTCGAGAAGAACGAGCTGGGTCATCCACGCGTGGGATATCCAGAAAGCACCGAGCATCCTGAATCAGCCCCCTTCGCAGCTCCGTGTCTGAGCCAGCAGCTCCTTGCTCAGCACCTCGCAGAGAACCCGAAGCCCCAAGGAGCCCTGCTCCAGCACAAGGCTCCTGCCCTTTTTCTGAAGCGATTTTAGATCCGAGCGACTGAAGCATTATGAAATGCCTCCGGGCCTGTCAGCATCCACAGAAAAACCAATCGGGGATGGCAGATTTAGACACTCCAAACCCCTGGCTAATTAGAAACATCTTCCTCCACCCCACTCCCCCCGTAGCTGTTTAGGGAACACGTTACTGTGATGCTCGTGGGCAGCGTGCTGGAGCCTGGACCCTTGGCAGCTGAGCAGGCTGAAAGCCAGGGCACTCAGAGGCACCTCACCATGACTGGAGGATGCAATAACCCAGCTTGCAAGCCAAAACCCCGCTCAGGATCAAGCACACACTGAGGACAGCAGAACGAGGACCGATGCAGCACCCAGAGCATCCCCTTCCCACTGCCAGACCCTGAAGTTTTGGGGGTGCAGGAGCACGCACCAACCAAGCCACCCCAAATCCCCCTCCAGCACCTGATCCCTTGCAGGTCATGGGACCCAGGAGGAGCCCAATGTTCACCTGAACATTAACAGGCCGAACAGGAGCAGGCAGCAACACGCCTGAGCACGGCCCCAGATTTTGGGCCGTGCAGGGCCACCTTTGGGGCAGCTCCACAGGGCACAGCAGGGCTGTGGGTGGCTGAAGTTTTGGAGCATCTTGCAGCTCGGTGCTGGCCAGCAGCAGTTTAAACACAGATGTGGTTTTTTAGCTGCTTAGGTCAAGTTTTAAGAGTTTTTTTTTTTGGCAGCTGCTCCTGCGTGCTGAGGCAGCATGCCTGCTCCGTCCCCAGCCCCGCAGGATTGGGGTAAAACCAACCCTGAAGGAGCAAGAAATGAAGCACCAAATTCAAGCCTGCAAGCCAGGCACTGCCAGCAGGTCCACAGCTACTTCTGCACAGCCCAGCTGGGGACACCCCAGGTCCCAGGGGACCAGCTGGGACCCAGAGCCGCCACCACCACCCAGGTCCCACTCGCTGGGTGATCCCGAAGCCTGCCTGGGTGGGAAAGCACCAGCTGAAGTGAAGGTGAAAGCTGGAAACGGTGCCACGAGAAGTCCGAGGCAGACTCACAAGGCTTTAGGAGACGTTCACTTTCTCTTTAGGTTCCGTGAATTAGAAGCCAACCTGATTTATGATTTAAAATTTCAAGACCGATGCACAACTCGGTACGGAGGCAGCAGTTAAAGCCTTGCAAGTCGCCTGCGCGGAGCCCCCATCCTGCCCAGCTCCCCTCCTGGAGGCTCTGCCATCTGTGAGCCGAAGCCCTGAGATGTGGAAGCACGATAAGAAGCCAAGCACCAGCAAATGCTCCCACACCAAACCACAGCCTCGAAGGGAAGCCACCATCACAGGCACAGCCTCGCAGCTGCGGAACAGTTGCCTGGCCCAGCTGCTAGATCTGATTAAGAATTTCAGGTGGGGGAAACAAAGAGGGAAGAATTAACAGGATTAGGGCAGTACTAAATGGCAATGCTAAAAACACAGCACCAGCGGGGAAATTCCTCGAGGTCTCCAGGTGCAGTCCAACCTGGATTCTGCTGGGCTGCGGACCAGGACCCCCATGGGGACAGGGCACAAGGGGCTCTGACACCCAGGCCCTGGCTGTCCCCCCCCCCCCGCCGCTGCGGGAACTTCCTGGGGCAGGGAGGCTGCGCCACAGCAGACAATGGAGCAGGAGAGGCATTGTTTGGAGGGGAGGGCCCATCCTGCCTCCTCACCAGCATTCCCCAACTGCTGGAGCTGACACAGCTCCAGGAACCTGCGCCCTACAAATACAGCTCCCTGCCACCTGCACGGCCACAGAGCCAGCTCTGAAGGGGACACTAAAACACCCCGATGACCAGAGCCAGAGTTCTTCGCATTCCCGTCCTATAATCCCCATGTTTAAGCCAAATTTGCAATAAAAGATTGTTATTTTTAATGACACTCTATGGAAATCCTCTGAAGCAACGAGCAATTATAGGCTTCGAATGCATAAAGACAGTTTAATTGGCTGCTCCACGCCCTCCCAGCCTGCCCCAGTAAGGCACTGACAAGGACCTGGGAAGGGACCACAACCCTCCCGGCTGCTCCATGGCCCCCCCAGGGGTGGGCTGGGGGCAGCAGGGGGCAGGACCCCCCCCAGCACCCAACACAGGAGGAGAGAGGGGTACAAGGGGACACCGCTGCCAGTACCTGGGGGGTCAGGCTGTCACCCCAACAGTGGCACCGTTACAACAGGGGGCTCAGGGCCAGCACTGGGGGCACTGGGACCCCCCGAGGTGCTCTTCCATCATGGCTGTGCCCCCCTCCCCCAAGCAGGCACCCGCACTCCTGCCACCTCTCCCCATGCTCCTTGCACGTCTTCCCTCGGCAGGCAACTCCCAGCGACATTTCAGCAGTATCCTTTCATCTGCGCTGCAAACCTGATTAATTAGGCTAATCACTCAGCTAACGCAATTAGAGCCCTCGCTGCTCCCCAAACGCCAGCCAGTTTCGCTCCCCCCCCCCCCCCCCCCGCCCGGGGCGCCGGGGGGGGGGCGCGGGCGTCAGCCTCTCGCGGGGGTTTCGGACGGGAAAACTCCTTCCTCCTCCTCCCTCCTCCTCCTCCCGGCAGGGCAGCGCCCGGCCGTGCCTCCAGGCAGCCCCGCGGGGGGACCGAGGGACGGCTCCCGCCCGGCCCCGGTACCAGCACGGAGCCGCCACCCGACCCCCGGTACGGGCTCGCCCCGGGGAGCGGCCGGACGGGACCTGCTCCCCCGGCGGGAAGAGGAACGAGGCCGGGAGCGACACCCCCGGACGGGACGGAGCCCCGGGACCCCGCCCGGTTCTCGCACCGGAGCCCTCAGCGGCTCCAGACCCCTCCCGGTCCTT
>NW_023304833.1:0-27498 GCF_011077185.1 Oxyura jamaicensis
CAGGAGCAGGAGCAGAAACAGGAGCAGGAGCAGGAGCAGGAGCAGGAGTAGGAACAGGAGCAGGAACAGGAGCAGAAACAGGAGCAGGAACAGGAGCAGGAACAGGAGCAGGAACAGGAACAGGAGCAGGAACAAGAGCAGGGGCAGGAGCAGGAGCAAGGGCAGGAACAGGAGCAGGAGCAGGAGCAGAAGGGAGAGCCCCACGCTGGGCCAAGCTGAGCCGGGCAGTGCAAAGCAGGAGGGAAGGGGCTGCTCCTCCTGTGGGGAGCTTGGAGACCCCCGGCCTCACGACAGAGCTCAGCCCTCCCTGCCCCTGCCTTGATCCCTCTTGTACAAGGGAACATCAGCAGCACGGGGCTGTGCCTGGGGGCACCCGGAGCACGGTGTCACTGCCTTTCCCAGAGCATTTGGCTACCCTGTGGCTGGGCACCCCAGCAAGGGTCTGGCATGGGCTGTTCTGTGGCCACAGACCTCCCCGGTGCTGGTGCTGAGCATCCAAGGAGCCAGCAAAGCCCAGCTCGTCAGGGCACTGCTAGGCGCACCAGACCTCCAGCAAAGGACCTGCCCGGGTCTCGCCGTGGCCCAAAACCTCTCCCTGACACGGAGCAGGGCACAGCACACACGTCCCAGCCGTGCTGTCTCTGTTCTGCAGGGGCAGAAGCAGCAGGAGATGTTGGTACATCCCCGGCTGCACCCCCCGGCTGTCCCGGGATGCCCCCCCTGCCTCACCGGCCATCCCCGCTGCACCCCATGGAGGTGCTGAGCCCCAGCACCTTTGCCCCTTCCCACGGCACCCAGAGCGGCTCGGGACTGACGGCGTGAGCCAGGTGTGAAAAACTGCAGCACAGCAGGGCACGAGCACGGCTGCTGGCGTGTGGGAACAGAGCCGGGGCCGAGGCGCGGAGGTGCTGAGCGAGGCTGAGCCACCCAGCACGGTGCCAGGGCTCTGAGTCAGCCCAGGCTGCGTGAAAACCCACGGCAGCTCCCCCTGTCCCGGCTCCTCCAGCTGCCCTCAACGCCTCGTCCGAGCCCCTCTGGAGCAGAAATCCCTCTGGCCTTGCTCTGTGTCACTGAGCGAGGTGGGGGCAGCCCTGGGGGCGGGGGGGGGACAGAGGTGGCTCTGGGGATGGCACGGTCTGTGCCCAGGTCACCGTGTCCCGGAGCAGCGCTCCAACGCCGTGCCAGACACCCCCAGGGCAAGCAGGGGGTCTGCAGGGTGCTGGTGGTGGGAGCTGCTCCCCCCTTTCCTTCCCCCCCCATCGCCCACTCCCCGCTCCCCAGCTGTGGGTTCGGGCTCTGCTGTTGCTCCTGGCTGATGCTGGGTCCGCAGCGAGGGCTGGGGCTGCGCGGTGACCCCGATGCAGTGGTGGGTACTGATTTAATGCCTCCCCTGATCTACAAGCGCTGACTGCACGGGGCCGGAGCCTCAGCCGGGGGCAATCCCCCGATGCAGGGCAGGTCCTGGCACTGCAGGAGCGAGCCAGGATGCGGCCAGGGGCTGCGGGGAGGGGGTTGGCTCCCCTTCTCCGCAGCAAATCCACGGCACCCCCCAGCCCCAAACGCAAGCGAGCGGCCAGACCCACAGCACAGGCACAAACCCCGGGGACGGAGCTGCAGCCCCCAATTGTGGGGGCTCCCCGACGCCCACCCCCCGGCCACGGTGAGGTTTTCCCCACCAGAGGAAGCTGCCTGGCCCCACCGTGAGCGCGCAGACAGGGAGAGGCTGAGCAGGGCTTGTGCCTGCTCGCAGCACCCAGCGGCTCCCCAGGGCTGAGCCCCGTGCTCAGAGCTCTCCTGGCACCTCGCGGAGAGCAGAGGTTTCACACCTGGGTGCCGAGGAAGAGCAAGGCTAAGTGGGGAGGGAGGAAGGCCCCTGCTAGGAGAAGGAGAGCTGGGCACTGCGGGAGCCCCGGGGGCTGCAGCTCGGCACCGAGCCCCGACCCCAGCCCCACAAAGCCCAGGCTGCGTGCGCCCCACAAGAAAGCAGCAACAGGCACAGAGTCAGAGGCAAATTCCTGATGGGGGGTCCCCGGGTGAGGCAGGAGCCAGGGGTGGCCTTGGACACGGTGCAACATCCAGGAGGATGAGTAGGAAACTGTCCTTGAATGTCCCTGTTACAGCCCCTAGGTCCCTGCAGCATCCCACAGGCGGGTGGGTGGCACAGAGAGCATCCCACAGCCTTCATCGTGGGTGGGCAGAGAGAGGTTGGTTCCCCTCGCTCGTTAAGTGTTGTTTTTTTTCCAGGGTTTGCCAAATTTGGGATGTGAATTTCCAGGAATTCCCATGTGCAGAAAGGGAAGGCGGCCTCGGAGCAAACAGCGCGGGATTCCCTGCGCCGCCGCTGGCCCCATGACAACCGGGCTCACCCCGGCCGTGCCTCAGCGCTTTCCAGGAGCAGGTTAATTAATCATCAGGGTTAATGACCGTCGGTGCCGATTAATGGGATCAAACGGCGTGCGTCAGAAATCCAGCTCGTCCTGAACCTGGGTCCGTGCAGTCACACGGAGGCTGCAGGAAGGGTGCGAGAGGAGAAAAGCTGCTTTGTAGGAGCTGCAGTCGGGCAAAACGCCGGGAGGATTCCCTCCCATCCCTGGAGCACGGTGTCGTGGCCTTGCCAAAGGTCGGTCGCCCACCCGAAAGCACCCAGGACCCCGCACGGAGCATGCACACACCGTGCAGCGTGCCCACGGGGGTCTTTCCCCCTGCAGCTCCTCTGCAGCCTCGGCACAGGCGCTGGGCACCCCCTGCCCTCTCCGTCTTCGTGTTTCCTCGCTGCAGGGCCCGTCCGTGGTCCATCCGTGTCCCTCGCTGCCAAGGGACGAGGCGGTTTCCAGAAGCCAGCCCCAGCCCTGAGCACCCCTGCAGCGCTGTGCCTCCCCTGGGACCAGGAAAGCAGGACACAAACCGCTCCGGGGCCTCTCCGCTCCGCCTGGTGACCCCAAAACACATCTGGCAGCTCACCAGACACCGCCACGGCCCCACGCGCGGAGATTTTTCCTGTGCACAGAGCTAGTGTTCAGCATGGAGGTGGTTTTATTTTATTTTATTTTATTTCATTTCATTTCGTTTCATTTCATTATTATTATTTTTTTATTTCATTATTTTTATTTTTATTTTATTTATTTTGTTTTGTTTTTAATTTATTATTTTTACTTTTATTATTTATTTATTTATTGTTTATTTATTTTATTTATTTTGTTTTCCAGGCCCTGCGCACGAAAGCTCCTGCAGCATCTCAGCCTTACCTGGTGGCAGAGCTGCTCCTGCACAGGAGAGCAGCATTGCCACCTCGTGGGGAGCCCAGGACAGGCAGCTCCCTCCTCCACGCCCTCCCTGAAGGATGGAAAACCGATGTTAAAAACGTCAAAAACATTCCTTTGGCAGCCTCCAGCCCCACAGCAGCGCCGGGCCCAGCTCTGGTGCCCACACGCTCGCCTCTTCGGTGTTTTACCAAAGGTTCTGGGGGTCTGGCGGCGAAGGTACGAGCCCTGATGTACGGTATGGATGCCAAATCTGCGGTGACAATGATAAATGAGCTCTCTGGCGCATCCTGGGCGTCCTGGCCCAGCCACGAGGCCAGTCTGCCCATCAGCAGGCTGAAGACAAGAAGCGGCTGTGGCTCTGCTGGGGTGTCTGACTCCAAACATGATTAACGGTCCCCTTGCAGCCTCTGAAACGCACCCAGCAGATGCACTTGGAGCAAGATGCACTGGAAATGCCTCGTTACCCCTCTGGTGCCTGGGCAGCCCAGCAGGAGTGCCGCTGGAGGTGGTTTCTGCTCCGGGAGAGGAAGAAAATGTGATCAGAAAGGGAGGGATGAGAGCCACGCGCTGCTCGCCCGTGGTGGCCGTGGAGCGAATTCACAGCAATGAAAATTTCAGCCCGTGCTCCTGCTGATCCATCACGCGGGGACGCAGAAAGGGGACGGATGCTTTAGGAATGCCGGAGAGACACCGAAATACGTCAAGGCAAACGATTCCCTCCGCCCTCAGATGAGCGCTTCATCTGAAGGCCCCCGGGGATGATGCACCAGATGCCAACAGCCTGTCAAAAAACACACGGTTATTTCAGAGATGGCTCCAAAAGCGGGGCAGGAACACCTACAGAGCGGGAGCTGAGGCTGTGGGAGATGTAGAAGGAGCCGATCAGCTCTGAAACAGTCCCTGGCACGACCCACGCCGACAGGGCCGTGTCCCCGTGGGAGCGATATTCCGGCCCTTTGTGCAGCTCTGACCGGCTCCGTCTGGATCTATACGGCTCCTGACCCCATTATTAATTGTGTAGGAGATTTGCCGCCCTTCGTTATCTGGGTTTTTGGTGTATTTTTAGCACACACAACACAGCTTCGGGCTGCCTGTGCCATCCATCTGCCGGCAGCCCCGTGCAGAGGCGGTGCTGGGAGACGCTCGCCGCTTCGTGAGGGGTTTGTGGGCACACGGCAGGAACCAGGAAGGCTGGAAATGATCTCAGGAGCTCATACCGAACACCGAGAGGCAGGCTCCAGGCCCCCGAATTAGGATTTGGAAGCAGGATTGAATGCGTCTGGTTTTGAAGGGCATTTGGTCACATCCCCATCCGTGGGGTTTTGAGGGAAGGACCCGAGGCCACTCTTGGGCTCATTCTCCTGCTGAGATGGCTCTGGAAAATGCTTTTGTCTCAGCACATCACCAAAGCTTGCCCCTTTCCATGATGTTATCGGGGTGATGGGGATGTCCTGGATGAGCCAGGATTTCGCGATCCCTCATCTGTGCAATATGACCAGGACCTGGGAGGTGACACAGTGCAGCCAGGCTGTGCTGCCCGGGCAGGACACGCAGCAAAAAAGGGCCGAGTTGACCCTGCAAGGGGACGTCCCAGGTGACAGGCAGTAAGCACGAGGAGCCCCGTTTCACCCGATTTATGAGAAAAAAGCTCCCTGAGCTCAGGGGCCCATGTGAGGTGACAAGGAAGGGGGATGTGGCAGTGTCACTCCCTGGGACAGCAGCGGGTGGGATTAACGGGGCTGCCAGTGATATAGGGACACAGCATTGCCCCCCCCCCGTGCCCACCACAGAGATCAGCACCACCATGGGGATGTCACCGAGGGGAAAGGGGCAGCACGGGGAGGGGACATGGGGCAGGCCACGGCTCACACCGTGGGGCCCTGCCCCACACATGGTGGCCCCGTCCCACACGCGGACACGGGGCTGTGCGGGCCCTGTCCCCTGGGGGGCTGCTGAAGGGGGACGGAGGGAGTGGGGCTGGGGCTGGGTGCTGTCCCCACTGTCCCCAACCCCACCCATCTTCATGACCTCCCCGCTGTCCCCAGCACCCCCTGTCCCCAGGTCCCCCTTTCCCCAAGCTCCCTCCCTGTCCCCAGTCCCCCCCACTGTCCCCAAGCCCCCTCCCCATCCCCAGCCCCCCTCCCCCTTTGTTCCCAAGGTCCCCCACATCCCCATCCTCCCTTTTCATCCCTAGCCCCCACAGCTGTCCCCAATGCCCCCCTCCTCTCCCCAGCCCCCCCTCACTGCCTCTAGCCCCCCCCCCTTTGTCCCCATCCCTCCCTCCCTGTCCCCAAGCCCCCCCCTTTGTCCCCCCCCCGGCCATGGCGCAGCCCAGGCCCCCTCGAGGCGCAGCCGCACCGCGCATGCGCCGCCCTTCACTCCCTCCCCACACCCCCCCTCCCTCCAGCGCCCTCCGCCGCGCATGCGCCCCTCTCCCTTCGCCCCAGCCAGGGCGCGGCCGCGCTCGCCCGCGCGCCGTGACCGCCCCCCTTCCTCCAGCCAGGCAGCCAATCGCCGCCCTCGCTCGCCGTGCGTGCTGACGTCACTAGAGGCAGTATATAAGCCGGCGGCGACAGTCCCGCCCCCCTGACAGCGTCTGCAGCCGCCGCCGCGAGAGCATCCTCCGCGCCCACCGCCGCCGCCTCAGCCACCGCCGCGCCGCCGCCTCAGCCGCCGCCCGCCGCCGCCGCCTCGCCGAGGGAAGGGAAGCGTATCGTATGTCCGCTATCCAGAACCTCCAACCCTTCGGTGAGCGCCCTTTGTGCGGCGGGCGGCAGGGCCGGGCCTGCGGCCCCTCCCCGGCCGGGCCCCGCCCCGTGGCGCAGTTGCTATTCCCGGGGCCGGTTGCGTCAGCCGGGGCGGGGGGGGGGGGGGAGGAAAGGGGAGGAGTGGGGTGAGAAAGGAGGGGGCGGGGCTCTGCGCTGACGGGCGGGCGGGGCGGCCAATGGGGAGCGCGGAGGGGTGGGGCGGCCGGCTCTGACGGGCGTTCTCCGCAGACCCCTTTGCTGATGCAAGTAAGGGTGATGACCTGCTTCCTGCCGGCACTGAGGACTACATCCATATAAGGATCCAGCAGCGGAACGGCAGGAAGACCCTCACCACTGTCCAGGGCATCGCGGATGATTACGATAAAAAGAAACTGGTGAAGGCCTTCAAGAAGGTGGGTGCAGCCCCGGGGCGTCGCGAGCCACAGGGAGCCGGGCGGCAGCTGCTGGGGGTGGTGGTGGGGAGCTGCGGGGGCAGGTTTTGCCTTTATCCTACTAAACAATCCTTTTTCCTTTCTTTTTCCCCCCTCAGAAATTTGCCTGCAATGGTACTGTGATCGAACACCCTGAATATGGAGAAGTGATTCAGTTGCAAGGTGACCAGCGCAAGAACATATGCCAGTTCCTCGTAGAGGTAGGGTTTGTTTTGTTCTGGTGCACATGCTAACTAATTTTTACATCAAACGTGACTTTACTTTAATAATGATGCAGGTCCTCGTGTTCTTGGCTTTAAGATACCATGCTGATGGAGGCAGATTCTCACTTCCATATATTAAAACACACTGATGGGGGAAGCTCTTTCTGTTCTGACTGAAATTCTTAAGTAATGTGTTGTCCAGCAAGGTTTAGGAGATGCAGGCTAATTCTTATTCCGTACTTCAGGGGGGAGCAGAGATCTGACGATTCTACAGCATCCGCAGCGTGTGGAGTTGGACGGAGGCTTGTCTGCTCTGAAGTGCTTTAAAGTGCATTTTTTTTCTTGCAGATTGGACTGGCTAAAGACGACCAGCTGAAAGTCCATGGGTTTTAAGTGCCTGTGGGTCACTGAAGCTTTATGCAAGAAGATTTCCTTACAATGAAATTCCCATCTGTCCCTTGTCATAAGTTTAAAACCAGCCGGTTTGTGTAATGTAACAATCTTGGGTCCACTGTTCAGTCTGGACTAGTGTAATTCAGTGATGTAATAAACTGACACGAGCCCATGCTATCTCGTCTTGCTGTCCCTCATTTAACAGAGGTAAATCGGGCGTTTGGCACTGCCCGGCCTGAAGCTAAAAGTAACCAGATGTTCCAAGTTAAGCCAAGGGACTCGGCCTGTCAGTCCAGAGACCGTCCGGATCTCTCCTCAGTCCAGCGGCTCTTCCGTTTCCATGCACGGTAACTGGCGGTGCCTCCTGCAGCCCCGCACGGAGCGAGGCATTGAGCGCGAGCTGTGGCATGGCCTGGGGAGACAGGACCTTCACTCTAGGCAGTGTTTGCTCCTGGTGGTAGAGGGATTTGGGGAAAATTTGACTTTTGAACAAGAAGAGTGACTGAAGAGTGACTTCAAGGCTGGATGCCTGCAATTCTGGCCTGGCAGGTGCTGGTGTCGTACAAGCCCAAAGATACCGGGCAGTGTACTTGAAGGAACCAGTACCTTGGGTTAAACTTTTGACAAGGGATCAATTTTGGACTAATGTAACAAGTATCATTGTAGATAGAGCTGCAGAGCTTACGTGTTACTAGCAACTGCTGCCTAATGCCCTGTGAAGTAACAGATTTTTGGTTTCATTTTTAATGTTTTATGTAATATATTTAAAGTCTTATTTAAATAAAAATGGTTTTCAAAAGCACTTCCTTGGTGGATTCAGTTGTGTTTTGGAGCCAAAATGCTCTGCTTTAAAGAGGCCGTGGCTCTGGGGGACTGGTAGCTTCTGGTGCTGTGGAAGTCGGAGCCTGGTGGGAGGATGAAGCGGGGCGGTGGGCGCTCTGTGCTGTCCTGGGCTGCGTGTCCTAGTGTGACCCGGTGTAGGAAGGGGAAGGCAGAGCAACTGTGGCGCTGCGCTTCCTCATCCCCTGGCCAAGGTTGAAGTAAACAGCCTGAGAGCGGCTGTTGAGTCATTCCCTCTTGGCTGGGGCCTGTTAACCCTTGCCCCAGGTCTCGTGCTTGTTGCTTTCCCGTACGAGAGGTTTGCAAGGTCAGCGCTTCTGCTTCCGGCCAGCAACCGCTGCCACAGGGAGGCCGAGAGCCGGTCTGACACACAAACCCTGGCGGGGTGCAGCACCTTCCTCCTCTCCGTGCTTCAGAGCAACAGGCCTGTTTATGGGGGTTGGCAAATGCGACGTGAAGTGTCCTAAAATCCCCAGGAGTGAGCAGAAATCCGTGTGTTTCCCCCTGCAGCGCTGCTGGCGGCTGTGTCCCATCACTAGGGGGGTGTAGCTGCGGCGCACCCTGCGTGCTGCGAGGGCAGGGTGCTGGGGGACCTTACAACCCGCCCAGCAGCGGATCCGCAGGGAGGCCCCTCGTGGTTTTGGCAGCTTTCGAAGAACCAAGCCGTGTTTGTCCACTTGCTGCTGTGAAGCTCCTGGCTCAGCCTGGGTTCTTTGTGCGGCGCTCAGCCCTCTTTGCTACCGTTTACTTCCCTGTGAGACTTTGCTCTCGGACACCAGTTAGCTGCAATTACACGAAGCGCAGGGGGACAGCAGGTGCCCTCACACCCTACCTGCTCCTGGCAGAGCGCCTGCGGGCAGCGGTGAGGCTTGGCCTTCCTGCCTGCCTGAGCTCCTGGGGGCTCTCGTGCTTGGTGGAGCTTTTCACAGAGCCCCTGTAGCTGGAGCCATCCTTTGGTAGCTAACAGAACCTGTGGTGTTAAACTGTGGGGTTAGGAGTGAAAGCTGAGGCCATCAAACATCCTCGGACACAACCACACGCCCCCAGATCTGGTCTGGTCGTGCCTCAGTTTCTTTTGCTGGGGGGGTCAGCAGCTAGGCTGGCTTCTGAGGCTCAGTGCAGGATGTGCTCAGCTTTGGGCTTTGCTCCTGCCCTAATTTTCTCCTTCCTTCCCTCCCACTCTCCCTTTTGATGTCCGGAACCTTCTGCCTTCAGCACAACCACTGCTCCACAAACCCAGCTCAGGGGTGCTGAGCCGGGCGTGCTCCATCTGCCATTTGCCGGCCCTGCCTCAGCCCCACTTCCCTCGGCTGGCACGGCTGAGGCTGGGGAGCAGGCGAGGGACAAAGTGAGACAGTCAGAGGCACGGACGGGTCACTGCCACGGCGTCTTCGGGGATGTCCAGGTGGGATGGAGCAAGCAGCCGGACGAAGCCGGGAGAAGGGAACGAGCCGAGCACCCGCGGTCACTCTGCAAACATGCGTCAAGGCGCTGCCGAGCCGATGGGCTGCAGGAAGCAGCCGCCGTGCCCCCGTCACCCTGACGGCTCATTTGGCCCGCATTGAGCCTTTAAAAGCCAGAAATTGCAAAACAATTTGTTTGTTCCTTGTAAAAAATGCTCCCAGGAGCGAGCCATCGATTGCTGTGGAGCACTGGAGGTGCCGGGGCTCTGCTGCCTTCCTGCCCATTCAAAGCCCGTTTGTTTCGGGTTTATTTGTTTGGAGAGGGCGAATATTGAGCTTTGCAAACACACGGCATGGGGGGAGCAAGGGCAGGCAGCAAAGCGCCGGCGTGTGCCCAATCCATAGCATATCACTGACGCATCTTTTATTGCAGGAGGGACACAAATGTCCTCTACAAACACAACAGGCTGAGGGTAAATACGAGAGGAACTATTGACGACGACAGGAAATACCAAACCCAGTGTTTTGCCCTAGTTCACACCCCACCAAGCCCCTGGGACCCCCAAAAGCCTCCCCTTGGATGGGGGGTCCCAGCTGTGGGGGGGTCCGTGAGTGTAGCAGGCCCGTGCCCAACAGGGGAGCACACGGCTGGGTGCTCTCAGCCAGCACCCCGGCCACATACTGCTCCCCCAGCACCCATCATAGAGCCCAGCAAGGGGCTGGGGGACGGGGACGGGGGGGTTGTGGGGCAGCTATACATGAACATCATCACATGCATGTAGAAAGCATGATCTGTGCATGATGCTTACACGCCCACCTGTGCCATATATTCTGCAGCCATACAAACACGCGCACACGTGCTACGATGGCGACAATCACCCCTTGTAGTTTTAATTTGAATAAATAAACATGCCTGTCTGCTTGCTTTGCCAACCGTTACGATTCTTTACGTGTAGACTTTATGGTGCACATGGCCCTGGCCGTGTGTATACATGTGTGCATGGGTATATGCATGGTACAGCTACAGCTTTGTGTCTAGTTCTAGAGATCACTACATCTTTACGCAGCTCTACAGCTAGCTGGGTACATATTATTTTCTATGCATTTAAGTACGTAAATTAAGGTACCTTTATATTTATATCTAGCTAGTGATTGAGAAAGGGTCCGTGCAAGCAAACCTACACATGCATGCACACACACGCACACACTCAGTCTGCCTCTTGCTCTGTATACTACAGCTATATTTGTTTACGCATATTCAGCTCTCTCTGCATGGCTGCCTATACGGGGTATATAGACAGCCAGTATATCTCCGTGCATATTCGATATTTAGACCCCTAGCCATCCATTATTATGTCCCTAAATATCGGTATATATGTATAGCCAAGCACATACACATGTACATGTCTATGTAGACATGCAAGCACGTAGCTAGATGAAGTAACGCACGTTTCTGTACGCGTCCACACAGCCATGGCCAGCTGCCCTACAAACATCCGCGTGTGCGGACAGACGTGCCTTTATATTGTTAGCTCTATTTCTACATGTGCACGTGTCTAAGAGCATACATACATAAACACATGTATAGGTGTAATTGTGTGCACGTGTCTTTGTATGCTTGGGTGCATAAATACATCTCTCTCTCTCCAGATATTGCTGTAGGTGCATCAAGTTATGCGTGTGCACAGGTAGCTATGTCCATAGCTATGTAGCTATGCCTATATAAATTTTTATCTGTCTTTATAAAACTCAAGCTAGGCAGTGACTGAGATAAATGCGTATATGTTAAAACATGTGTGTGTGGGCAAAGGTGGACTGTGTGTATGCGTGTCTGGCTGTATGGGTTTGTGTCTGGGTGTTTATACACTCACAGAGTCATTTACTTCGGAAAAGACGTCTTAGATCAAGTCCAACCATTAACTGAGCACAGCCAAGGTTACCACTAAACGTATGCATGTATATATGTGACGTGCGTGTGTAGGTACATGTATGTATATACGTGTATATGTGTCAATGTGTATACATGTGTGCATAGAACCATTCATGTTGGCAAAGGCGTCTAAGATCAAGTCCACCCATTAATTTCAGCACTGCCAAGTTTACCACTAAGCATGTGGATGGCTCTGTACACATTATGAGCATGTATGTACACGTGTGTATGAATACATGTGTGTTTATACACAAGTCTATAGAATCATCGACTCATTTATGCTGGAAAAGACGTCTAAGATCAAGCCAGACCATTAATTTCAGCACTGCCAAGTATACCAGTAAGCGTGTGTATGTGCATAGCCATGTATACGTTGGGGGGGTAGGTGTGTGTATGTACACGTGTGTGTACGTACAAGTGTGTGTATGTACACCTGTGTGTATGTACACGTGTGTTACACACGTGTGTACACCCCTGCACCCCCGGCCCCGCCGCGCCCTGGGGGTGCTGCGGGGCGGTGCGGGGCGCGGTGGGGGCCGGCCGGGGCCGCCCCTCCCGGGGAGGAGCGCGGCGGGGGGCGCCTTGAAAAGCGGGGCCGGGCTCGGCTGTCGGTGAGCCTGAGTCCTGCAGCCAGCAGGTGAGGGATGGGGGGACGTGGGGCGAGGCTGGGAGGGATGGGGGGAGACCTAGGGAAGGATGGGGGGACATGGGGAGAGGCTGGAAGGGATGTGGGGGCTGAGATGGATGCGGGGCGACTTGGGGACCAGCTGGGAGGGATGGAGAGGGATCTGGAAGGGATGGTGGGGACATGGGGACCTGCTGGGGTGCATGGAGGGGGACCGGACAAGGGGACAGGGAGACCCAGGGACCAGCTGGGATGGATGGAGCAGGACTGGGGACCAGCCGTGCGCTGGGGACGAGCACCCCACTGCCCCACCTGCACCCCACTGAGCTGCTGGCCTCACTTTGGGGGCTGCAGCCCCTCTGCTCCCCTTCCCTCCGCAGCCATGAAGGGAAAGGTGTGCGTCGGCCTCGTCCTCGCCGTCGTGGCGACTGCCTGCCTGTGCCGGCCGGCCGCGAAGGCACCGGGTGCCACGGGGGACCCCCGCTGGCTCCCCACCAGCCTGGTCCGGCGGGACTGGCCCGAGCCCCTGTCCCAGGAGCAACAGCAGCACCTCATCTCCCGCTTCCTGCCCCACGTGTTTGCAGGTACCTGCCCCACATGTTTACAAGGTGCAGGGTGGGCAGCCCCGGGGGTACCCCATAAGGCACAGTCCAGCCCCAGCCCCGGTTGTCTCACCCCAATCCCTTTGCCCCCAGCAGAGCTGAGGGACCGCAAGGGCTTCGTGCAGGGGGACGAGGGGGCAGAGGCCCTGCACGACCACTTCTACCCCGACTGGATGGATTTCGGCCGCCGGAGCTCCGAAGATTCGGTCGATGCCTCATAAGCACTGCCCCTGCCATGCAGAGCGCTGGCACCCTTGGTGCGTCTTTCTTCCTGCAATAAAGCTTTGGCACTACGGCCTCTGCTGCTGGGCTCTTTGCTGGGAAAAGCTGGGGGCTGCGGGGCTCAACCCCCAGCCCCAAGGGGAAGCACAGGGCACAGCAGGAACACACAGCTACAGACACGGCACACGGGAGCTGCTTCAGGTCTTCACATTTATTGGACAGGGGACAGGGCACAGCTGGGGACGAGGGACAGAGCCGGCACGAGTGACAGCTCCACCCTGAGACACTCGCTGCCAGCAGCCCCCGAGCAGCGCTGCTACTTCTATGTGGTGGGCAGGAAAGAGTTTTAAAACCCTTTGCTTTAAAAGTCAGCCCAGATGCTGCCCAGTGGTGGTGACGGGGGTCTCATCCTGGCACACGCAGCCCCTCCTAGCCTCAAGCAGAGGCTGAGCAGCGCCCTTGGCTGCAGCTGGGACAGCTCCCAGGGGACGAGCTGCAGCAGGAACCAGAACAGTTTTTTATTGCCAACAACCAGCTCTAGTGAAGGGTCCACAGCCCCTGGGTGGGGACAGGGTCAGTGTCCTCCAGTGCCCTGAGCATCCTGCAGCTGGGGGACACGGGGCTGGGTGAGCAGTGCAGTGGGACCCTGTGGCATCACAGCGTTGTGTCCGTGCAGTCAGGGCAAAGCCCCTGCAAACCAGTGCCAGGCCCTGGGGCAGCACCAGGAGGCAGCTGGGGTTTGGGTGATGCTGCCTCCCCAGGCAGAGAGCAGGAGCCTGTCCCACCTCTGTGCCCCATGGATGAAGATGAAGAGGAGGAGGACACATCTCATCTCATCCCAAGCTTGCAGGCTCTGCTGCGCCATCACGTCGGCGGGTCCCGGCCTCCCCTGTGCTCCCCTCGTGCGTAGGACAGCTCCCCTCTGGCCACCACCTTATCCAGCCCCAGGCGGCGCAGCTTCTCCACCAGGTTCAAGCTGAAGATGCTGCTGGGGGGCGAGGGTCGCTGCTGGCCCCCAGCCCCAGGGAAGGGCTGCAGGGAGCACCGGGGGTCCTGGGCAGGGAGGGAGGGGGGCCACCAGGATGCAGCTGAGGGCACCGAGGCAGAGATGCCCCGCACGAGCAGGAGCCTGACGAGTCCCAGGGGGGTGCTGGGGGGTCCGGGGCTGGGCAGCGCTGGTGGGGGGGTGCAGAGGTTCAGCCTCTCAATGGGCCCACAAGAAGGCACGACGGCGTTATACAGACTGGAGGGGGAAGAAAGAGAGAGCAAGGGGGGGGCATCAGGGAGCTGGCTGGAGCTGGGGGGGCTGCAGGCAGAGCTCGGCCTCTTCTTCGTCCCCTTCCTGCATGCCCATGGCCCGAGCGGGGTTGGGGTGCAGCCCCCAGGCAGCAAAGAGAGGAGGGGGCACAGGCACTGCTCCACGGGCATTGGGAAGGCAAAAGTTCTCCCTGGCTAACAGCAGGCTCCAGCTCAGCCCAGCCCGAACCAGGGGCACATTAGGGCTCATTAATTAAGGTGCCTGGTCCTCACTCCAGCCCAGGCCCAGCAGGAAGCAGGGGGCTTGGCAGAGCTCCACTCCAAGCCCTGCCTGGCTCCTCCAGCACACCCTGGGAAAGGGCCCAGGTTTTGAAGTAGCTGGAGGAGGAGGAGGGAAAATCAACAGCAGAGAGGCCCAGGCACCAGGAACAGACATTGCTCCTGCCCCCAGGAGCTCTCCAAGGGGATCTCTTCTTCCCATCCTGGGAGCAAGGGGAGGCTGCCCCCAGCCTCCTGGCTAGGCTGGGGCTCGAGCAGTGCAAGTCGGGGACGTGTCCACGAGCACCTCTCAGGGCAGCAGCAGCCGGGGGCCCCAGGAGTGCCGCATCCTGGAGAGGTGGCAGGGGGCCATGGGGGGATAAGGGGGGGAGCAGGGGACAGCAGTGCAGGCGGTGGGGGGGGCCACCCGCCTTACCTGGGTGTCACCGTGGTGATCTCGGTGGTGGGGTGGAAGATGTGGCAGGTGGTGATGGTGAAGGTAGATGGGGTCTGGGGGAGGTTGTTAGCGGAGAGGAACACTGGAAGGGACAGGAGACACCGGGTTAACGGGGAGGGTGGGGGGGGTGCAGGAAACGAGGCACATGCGGAGGCAGCGAGGAGGGCGCTGGGCATGCAGGAGCACCAAGAGGAGCACCACAGTCGAGCTGAGAGCCATCACTGACCAGCAGAAACCCATGCACAGGGCGCACACCGGGCTGCGTTTTGCTCAGCACCCGCTCAGCGGAGGCTCGGAGCCAAATTCTCTCCCAGACCCCCCCTCCCTACATGCTCCCATGCCGCAGCATGCCCACGGGGAGGCAGAGGCAGAAGGGATGGACGCTGGGGGGTGCGAGGGGTAACTGCAGCAGGAGGGCAGGGAGGTGGCGGGGTCCGTGTCGCCCCCCATCCCCTGGCCCCGTGCTCACCCCCGGGGCGCTCCTTGGCTTTGGCGGGTGTGGAGGTAGGGAGCAGCTGGAAGGAGGCAGCCTCCACCTCGTCCTCCTCCAGGTCGGTGAGGCTGTACACCTCCTCCAGGTCGATGTCCAGCTGCCTGAAGTCTTTGGTGAGCACCCCGGGACGGGGCACCAGGATCCCCCCCAGGTTGGGCCGTGCCAGCTGCTGCCAGTGGTGGAGCGTCACCGAGCCTGGGGAGGGGGACACAGACACAGGAGAGGGGCTCAGCCGGGCCCAGGGGCACCTCCAGGGCTGTACGGGGGGGGGGTTCTTGGCACCCCCGTGCCCCTCACCTTCCAGGGGTTTCACGATCTGCAGCTTGTCGGGCAGGTAGGTGAGGGAACCGAGGGAGAAGCCGGAGCCGGTGGTCAGCTCCGAGCCCCCCGAGTGGTTGGTGCCGGTGGACAGGACGCTCTCGCTGGGGGTGAGGAAGCCGCTGGAGCCCTCCCCGTCCCGCAGCCTCCACAGCTTGCGCTCCCGCTCGGCCTCGAAGAAGGAGCGCTCCTCCGAGGCATGGCTCTGCTGCCGCGCCGACAGCCGCTGCACCGCCGCCTCCAGGTCCCGCCGGCCCGGGGCAGCCCCCCGGGGCTCCTCGCCGGACCCCTCGCCCCTGCCAAGGGGTGCGGGGTCATTGGGCTGGGGGGGGTACCTGAGCCCCCACCGCATCCAGCCCGCCCCAGGGTTGCGGCACAATCCCTGCTGCAGTGGGATCAACACCCCAACCCCTTCGCGGGGGTGGCAGCTCCACCACGAGCCCCCCCACCCCAAAACCACCTCCCCAGCACTCACCGGGTGCCCTCTGAGCCACAGAGGCCGGCGGGGGGGGTGTTGCCCCCCCCGGACGGGGCGGCCGACATCTGCTTGGAGCTGGGCACGTTCAGGGGAGACTCGGAGCACGACTTGGCTTTGGCCGCCTGGTTCACCGCTTTCACCGTCTCGAAGACGCGCAGGTAGCTCCTGGGGGCAGGACGCAGGTGGATGCTCGAGCCAGCCCCCTCCCCATCCACCAGGCCCCCCCCCCCCCCCTTCCAAGGGGCTGAGGCTCACTTGTAGTCCGAGGAGGAGCCGTCTGTCCCCTTCCTCATCGTCCCCTTGATCTCAGCTGCCAGAGAGTCCTGGAAAGGCAGGGGACGGACGTGGTGTTGGCAAGGGGGGGGAGCATGGAGACCCCCCCCCCGACCACCAGCCCGCCAAGCCCCCCTAAGCCCCGTGCTCACCAGGGGCAGCAGGCTGGGCGCGCCGTAGCGGCTGACGGTGCTGTTGGGGAAGCTGCGGCTGCGCAGGCTCTTCACCTCCTCCTGGGCTTCCTGCAGCATCCCACCACACTCGGTGTACTTCTCCTGCAGGTCCCGCAGCTGCAGGGGTGGGGGGGGGGGGGGGCCGGGCCCGCCCCCCCCCCCCCCCCCCCCAGCACCGGGCAGGGGACAGGGCAGGGGACAGGGCCACTCACCGCGCGGCACTTCTGCTGCAGGTCCACCACCTGCGCCAGGAGCTGGCTGATCTCCTCCTGCTGCCGCACCGTGTCCTCCGCCTTGCGGGCCAGCTCGTCGGAGAGGCAGACGACCTGCTGGCTAGCTTCAGCTGGGGACGGAGCGGGGGTTGTCACCGCAGACCCCCCCCCCAACCCCGAGTGGAGCTGCGACCCCCCCCTCCCACCAACCCAGCCCCACGTACAGAACTGCTCCACGCAGTCGATCATCAGCTGGTGCTCCTGGTCCTCGTACTGGCAGGTCTCGATTGCAATGTTGGTGGCCTGGGGGAAAGAGAGGACGGAGGGGCTGAGCGTGAGGGGCAGCACCACCAGCCCCCCCCCCCCGGGGGGGTTCAGGGGCCGCTGCCGCCCCGGGCCCCCCGGATCTCCCCCCCCCCCCACCCCACCAGCTCCGCTGCTGGGCACCCCGCGTGTCCCCTCACCTCCAAGCGAAGCTTCTGGTTCTCCTCCTCCAGGCACTTGAGTTTCTGCTGCAAGGTGTCGTACTGGAAGAACTGCTGCAGGGACGAGGACGACTCCTGCCGCCGCAGCCTGGGGACAGCGTGGAAGGTGCTGAGCACCCGCGGTGTGGGCAGGATGGGGTCACCCCCCACCAACCCCATCTGCAGGGCCCCAGAACCCACGGGGCAGCCCCAGCCCAACGCCTCCACCCACCCCCCAACCCCCGAGCAGCCCCACGGGGGGGGTGGGTGGCGGGGCAGGGACCCACTCACGGCGTGGCGGTGGCCGAGGTGGGCTCGCTCTCCTCCGTGGTGGTGGTGTAGAAGTGGAGCAAGTCGTCCCGCATGGAGACCTCGTGGCGCAGCTGCGCGATCTGGGAGGAGGAGAGGGGACATCAGGGCACGGCCGGGGGCCACAGGCCCACCCCCCTGGCCAGGCTGGGCACACGGGGGGGGTGAGGGCAGTGCTCTGTGCCCAGGGGCTGTGCCCAGGGGGCTGGTACCTCCTCTTTGGCCAACTCCAGCTGCTCCTCCAGCAGCTCGTTGCGCTCCGTCAGGCTCCGGTTCTGCTTCAGCAGGGACTGCCCGATGCGCGCCGCCAGCTCCAGGTCCCGCTCTTTCTGCGGGGGGGGCAGGTCTGTGTCAGCTGGGATCCGTCCCCTCTCTGCCCCTTCTCCTGCAGACCCCCCCCCGGGCTCCCCGTGCACGGAGCAGGCTGCGGCGTACCTCATCCAGCAGGTTGGTGACGGCATCGATGTCGTGGTAGGTCTTGGTGATCCTGACGGCCCGCTCGGTGCACAGGACTGGGGGAGGAGGGCAAAGGGTGAAGGCTGCTGGGGTGGGGGGCTCAGCACGGTTCCCCTGCTGCCCTCCCCCCCCCGTGCTGCAGCTCCCCGAGCACCTCACGTTGTCCCCTGCGTTTCTCTGTGATGGGGACAGGAGGTGGAGCTGCTCCACGCTGGTCACCAAAATGGATTTCTGTGCAGCGTGGTGCAGGCAGAGATGCTCACGATGGCACCGTGGGGAGCGGGGCACGCTTCCCACCTTGTCCCCCCTCCCCACATCTCGGGGTGGTGGAGATGATGCCAAGGTCGCCTGGTCCCAGCCACCACCCTACCTGGACAGGGCGGCAGCCCTGACGCAGGACACATGGCCAGGATGGAGAGAGGCCAGCAGCGGAGACGGGGCTGGAGGTGACACCTCCAGCAAAAAGCCAGGCTGGTACCAACAGCAGCGGGTGGCACCGTGCAGGGCTGAGAGGCAGCACCACCTCCACTCTGTCCCCAGCCCCCTCCCCAGACCTCCCCGCCAGAAGCCAGCCCTGCCCTGCCCTACTTTCTCCAGGGGGCTGCTGACCGAGGCAGAGCCCAGCACAGGGACCTGCTCCAGCCCCTGCTTTGGTGGCCAGGAGGCAGGGGATGGCCCACAGCACCCCCATTTCCATCGCACTCGGGGAGGGGGGGGGGCAGCACCAAAACTGATCCTCGGGGGATGTTGTGCATGCACCCACCCCGCTGCCCCTCCGGCTGCAGGGACACAAAGATCTGCGACGGGGCAAAGGCAGCTGCAGGCTGCGGCCCCAGGAACAGGCAGCAGGAACGCCACGCTCGAGGCTCGCCTCCCCCCAGCGCCTGGGGCTCTGGCACAGACGGGCGGCGCGGGGCCGTCTGTCCCCCCCCCAGCCCCAACCCCACTGACTGCGCCTGCGGACGCTGCCAGACGGCGCCGGGCACGCACCCAGATGGCAGCGCCGGAGCTGCGCAGCAGGAGGGAGCCGGCAGCGAGCACGAGGCCCCGAGCCCTGCTTATACCTCAAGCCCTTTCCGCTGCCGACACCCCCTGCTTGTGTCCACAGCCTCACGGGCATGTGCCTCAGTTTCCCCCCAGCAGAGCGGTGCATGCCCCATGTCCCCCCATCCCCCCCCCCATAGCCCCAGCAGTGCTCCCCCAGCTGGGGGGGGATGTCTGGGGCAGGCAAAGTGGGTTAACGGGAGAGGCTCAGCCACACAAATCCCATTACACTGCCCCAGCTGGGGTTGTGTAATGGTGCGTGCGTCGTCATGGCAATGCCCCCACTCGCCACCCGTGTCCCTGTCCAGCCCCCAGCAGGCACGTCCATGGGGAGAGGGGGCCAGCCCCAGCCTCAGCCCCCTCCCCATGCCCCAACAGGGCCTGGTCCCTGCAGGGGTCCCCAACTGCACCTCGTCAGGCCACTGAGCTGTTAATTGGAAGTAATTAGAGCATGAGCATTGTTATGGCGTGAGCAAGCGGCAGGCCCTGGGAGCCGCAACACTGGCGGACACGTATGCACCCGCGCCAACCGCCGGGGCCTGATCCTACACAATGAGGGGTCCTGCACCCCAAGGGAGGGCAGTGCCCCAGCCCCTTGGGGACACAGCACTGGGGGACCCCTCCTCATCCCTCCACTTGCCACTGTTGGGGTGCTGACCACCCTTCCTGGGGAACATGGGAACCCCCAAGGGCAGCAGTTTCCTCCCAGCAAGTGTGGTCGTGGGGGGGTTGCCAACCCCATGGGGAAAGGCACCGTGGCCCCAAACACAGGGTCCCAGTCTTAGGGCATCACGGAAAGGGCACCAGCAGCTGCTGGGGAGACCCCAGCCCTAAAACCTTCCTGGCACCGCAGACCGAGACCCAGCCCCGGACCCACACCAGCCTCAGCCCCACTCCGCGCACCCCGGACCCCAGGACCCCTCACCTTCCTCCAGCTCCCGAGCGATGGGGTCTGCGTCGCCACCCCGCTCCGCATTCCCGTTCAGCTCATCGTAGGCAGCGGGGCTGCTCCAGATCTCCATGGTGCCGAGCCGAGCCGTGCCGAGCCGCTCGCTCCCGCCCCTATTTATGGGGTCGCCCCGGCTGCGCGCACCTGCCCGGGCGCATCCCGCCGGGGGCGGTGCTGGGCTGGAGCGGGGCGGGGGCGGCGGGGCCGGGGGCTGCCCGCTCCCCCCGGTACGGCACGGCAGAGCACGGCACGGCACGGTTGGGCTGGCAGCGGCTGCGCGCCCCCCGTGCGCCTTGGGGACCCGGTCCCGCTGGGGGCGCTTGGGAGCCGCGCTCCCCATTCTGCACCCCGGACCTTTGGAGCACCCCAAACCTTTGGAGCATCCCAGGAGACTCCCCCCGTTGTGCAGCCTAGGACCAGGTTCTCCTGGGGGGCACCCCATGGACACGCTCTCCATCAGGTACCCTAAGGCAGGGGTCCCCATCGGGGCACCCTGGGGACGTGGTCCCCACCAGGCACCCCAAGGCAGGCTCCCCATCGGGGCACCCTGGGGAGGCGTTTCCCATCGGGGTGGTCCCGCTCAGCCCTGGGGTGCTGTGTCCCACCTCAGCAGGACTTGGACACGGCGGGGTCGGGGCACAGCAGCCCCCCATGGTGCCAAGCTCTGACTGCCGAGAGGGGACACTTGAGGGGTCGCTGGCTCCTGAGCAGCAGCTTTGCAGGGCTGACCCCAGCTGGGTCACGCACAGGTGGCAGCTTCTGGCCCTTTGGAGGGACAAGAAGGGGTTTCAGGACGCCCTTTCCAAGCCCCACCTGTGTGCAGTGCCAGGTCACCACGGCGTGCTCCCTGCCCTGCACCTGGCCAGCCTCATTCTTTCACCCCAAACTGTCCCCATTGTCACCGACAGCGCACAGCAGGGTGCAAATGCTGCACGCCTGGGCGCCCAGTGCGGTGCTGGGACCCACGGGAAGGGGCTTTTCCTTCCTCCTCAAACCTGCCCCGCTCAGCAGCCCCTTCTGAGCCCCATCACGGGCTGGCACGCGCTTGTCCCCTGTGTGTCCTGGGTGCCCCACGCTCCCCGGCTGGCACCCCCAGCACCTCCACAAACGCCCTTGTGCAGAGGCAGGGAGAGCTGAACAAATCCCTTGAATCGCGGAGGAGCTGGCTGCCACGTTGCGCAGGGGTGGTGGGCAGGAGGGCAGTGGGGTCTGGGACCCTCTGGGGCTGCGCAGAGCCACGGGGCGCTGAGCGGGGCCGTTCTCCAGCAGGATGCTGGTAATGCCAATGCACACAGTGCCTCCGCCACTGCCTGCCCCCCGTGCCTCTCCTCGTTAGCACTGAACCGATCAATGAATCGATGAGGCTGGGGGCAGGAGCTGCCCTTCAGCATCACACGATCCAGTTGTTTGCGGGATTCCCACCCGCTGGCCCACACTCCCCTCCCTGTATCCTATCCAGGACCCGGACCCCTGACCATGTCCTGCCACAGCCACAAAACCCTCCCGGAGCTGGGGCAGGACCCAGGCGGGTGGTTTCTGCCTGGGGATGTCACAGCCCGAGGGCAGGGACTCGCCCCGCGGGCACCCCAAGGACACAGCCCACGTCTCGTGGTGGACGGGCAGGAGCCGCTTCCTCCTAATCCCCTGCCGGGGGATTTGCTCCTCCGTGCAGGTCCCCCGGGTCTCTGCGCAAGCAGATTACAGGGGGCTATTTCTGATGGCAGCTTAAAGGTTTTGGGGGGGAAAGGGATGAGGGAGCACAGGCCCCTGCCACGCTGGTACCGCACAAACATCACCCAGGTGCCAAGGCACGGGGAAACGTGACACGGAGAGGGACGTGGCACAGAGAAGGAATGGTGATGCACAGGGTCCTGCTGAGCCGGGCGCTGCAGGACCGGGGGTCTGGGGGGGCAGGAACACCCTGGGGTCAGCCACAAGCACGGGGTGGCCCCCAGCCCAGCCCCTCGTATATGGGCAGAGGGAGCCAGGCTGGCAGTGGGGCTCAGCCCCATCTGCCCCACATCCATCCCCCCCCAGCCCCTCGCTCTAATCCTGCCCCCATCACACGTGCACCAGAGGCAGAGGCACAGCACGGATCGTCCCCTCTGCGGTGCCCACCAAACCCTGACCCTGTGCCGGGAAGGGGCCTCGCAGCTCCCTGGTTGGGAATCACCCCCTCCCCAGCCTGGGGGTTGCGGGGTTCTCCCCCCAGGCGCCCGTAACCCCACAGGGCTGGCAGGAGCAGCCCCACACCCCCCGGCCACTCCGGGCTGTGTTTGGTGGCACAGCAGCACTTGGGGCCACCAGAACACCCATCACGGGTGGCCCCTTTGGTGTGCCATCCCAGAGAGATGCAGGGCACGGGGAGGGGGGACACGCCGGGGTCCCCAGGAGCTGTCTGCGAGCGTCTGGCTCAGCTCAGCAGAAGCTGCTCCCAGAATTAGCCCGGGATGTTCTGGGCAAGGAAATCCACCCCGGCAATCCCGTTAGCGGCGATTAACTCCCCCACTGCGCCCGCAGCCCCCACCTGGCTCAAACACCATCACCCGCACCCCACTGCACCCTCGCCCAGCCCCACGGCGCGGGATGGGGCACTCACGGAAGTACTGCAGGGTCTCCGCGATCTGCTTGGGGGTGAGGGGGGCTGCGGGCTCCGGGGGGGCAGGGGGGGCTCGCAGCCAGTCGTCGTGGTCGTAGCCGAAGACAGTGTCCGCCCGCAGCTTGTAGCGGGGCAGCTGCTCGCCCAGCAGGCTGATGATCTCCACCTCGGGGACATCGCCACCGCTGCACAGGTCTGGGGACAGAGGGGCACCGGGTCAGCCGAGGGGTGGGGGGAGCCGGGGCCAGGATAGGGGGGCAAAGAAATGGGGTGGGGGGCAATGGAGGAGAGCTTCATGCACCCCTCGGTCTCGTCTGTCCCCTCGGGGTTTGGGGCTGGTGCCGCCAGCAGCCAGGTCACCCCCAAAGCCACTCAGGCGGTGCATGGGGGACTGGGGGTCCCAGCGCGGGGTGGCACACGGGGACCCCCCCCAGCTCTCCCCAGTCCCCCTCCCCTCCACCCCCCGCTTTCTGCAGGAAGGGTCCTGCTGCCATCTCCTGGCCGTGCTCAGCCCAGCCAAGCGGCGCTGGGGACACCAGGGACAGGGACACGAGGTGAGGGACGCCGGGATGGTGGCTCAGCAATGGCCATGCGATGGGGCCGGGATGGGGGGGGGGGTGACCAGGACGGAGCTGTCCCAACCCTGACCCCCTTGCCCCGGTCCCCACGGCCACCCACCGGCACCACGGGCTCTACCCACCGGTGATGGTGGCGGCATCGCGACGTCTGCCCGCAGCCGGGGGCACGGGGTCAGCGTGGGGCAGGGCAGCGAGCGGCGAGGCCGGGCCGGACAGGAGGCAGTGGGCAGGTGGGCGCTGGCCGGGGGGCGTCTCTTGCGGGCCCGCGGTGTCCAGTTTGGCTGGCGTTACGTGGGGGAGCCGGCTGCCATGGGGGGACACACCTTCCTCCCTGACCCCCCGGAGAGGTGCTGGCAGGAGGCAGAGTCCCTTCTCCGGCCGGTGCCTGGGGAGAAGGAGGTGTTAGGGAGATGTACGGGGGACGAGGGACACGTCCTGCCCCCCAGCCATGTGCTCAGGCACCCATGTGGACCCTAAGGGTCCTCCCCACCAGCTGAGCCCCTCCCTGGGGGCAGCATCAGGGTGGCACTGCTGGGTTCTGGGGCTTGGGGAGACCTGGACAGCAACGCCAAGACTCGTCCCATGGCTCAGTGGGGACACAGGGGGACCACGGGGACAGCCAGCAGCGGGACAGGCCCCAGCTCAGCCCCCGCTTCCGTGGGTTGCTGCAGGGGGGTTTTGGGGTTGGCGCAGGGTCGGCGTACCTGCTAAGCGCTGCTCCGCACCACCGAGCTGGTGGCCGCTATGTGATGCGGGGTCTCGGCACCAAAGCAAACACTTGGTGACATCCGGATCGGCGCCAGCTGGGGGAGAGGATGCTCCGAGGGGACCGGGCAGGACCCTGCTCCCCCATCCAGGCGCTCGGCAGCGAGCGGACACGGCTGCGGTGCCGGCAGCTCTCGCGGGAGCCCTCGGGAGCCCCACCTTGCAGAGCAAAGTTCAGCTGCCATCCTCCACCCCATCGCCGACGAGACGCGGAGCGCAGCCCCGCCGTGTGCCCAGGGCAGGGCCGGGCAGCATCTGCGGCTGTGCCAGCCCAGCCATAAACACATCATGAGACAGGCCATAAAACCGACACGTTCCCGGCACCTCCAGAGATCCCAGTTTGGGCCGTGGCCACTGCTGGTCCCACCGCCGTGTGGGGCAGGAGCTCCCCATGCCAGCCCCGTGCCCCCCATCCCTGCTGCAGTGGGGGAGCTGCTGCGTGCGGCAGCCCCTCGGCCCCGGGAGCGGCTCCAAGCCGGGCACGTCGCTGCCCTCCCTGCTGGCACGTGCTCCTGCCTGGCTGCTGGCACGTCCACAGCACCAGGGCTGGGCCACCCTGTGCCTGGGCCAGATCATCCCCGGCACGTGGGACAGCCACGGGGTGGCAGAGACACCCCAAAGCACACCCGCAGGTCCTCTGCCCCACCACGGCAGGACCACCAAACCCGGCTGGTCCGATCCTGTCCCGTGCTGACCTAGAGAAAGGCTCCCTGGCCCCAGCGGCTCTCTCCCTCCCCATTTTTGCCCCGAGAAGGAGAGGGACCAACCGTGCCGAGGTGTCGGGCTGCCGCTGCCCCGCTCCCGCGCTGCCGCTGGCTCTGGGGAGCGAACCTCTGCGTCAGCACAGAGCCCTGCGTCTCCTTTTGGCCCAGCTCCTGCACATCCATTAACTCTGCCCGGGCAGGGGACCTTGTTCAGACACGTGCGAGCAGCTCCCATCGCCCCCGGACCCTGCCAGCCCACCGGTGTTCAGCCACCATGGTGCCCATCGGCTGACTTGGGGACGTGTCCCACTTGGGGACGTGTCCCTGGCGGGGGGCACAGGGCAAGAGCAGGGGACGGCAGAGCCGGGGGTGCCCCGACGGCGGGGCAGGAGTTGCAGGGCTCAGCCCTGGTGCACGTGCAGACCTGCACTCGCTGCTCCTTGCCCTGCTCCGATGCTGTCACCCAGCTCCTGCCCGGGCTCCTCCGTGCAGCGCGGCCGTGCTGGGGCTCCCCCGAGCCCTTTCCCCACCCCGTGCCGAGGAAGCTCAGCGGCAGCTGAGCCGTGCTGCGGCCGGCTGGGCTTGCTGTGGGCTATTTTTTCCCCTCAGCTGCTGCTGCAGGAGCCTGAGGCCGGGCTGGGGAGCAAGGAAACTCTGCAAGGGCATGGATCAGGGGGAGGTGGCTGGAGGGGCAGAAGGACTTGGGGAGCTTCCCCATGGGGACGCACAGCTTGGTGCCACCACACAGGAGGGACAGAGGCTCCCAGGCCTGGCTGGTGCCACTGCCCAGCACCTGGTGCGGCTGCTCCCACGCCCAGCGCTGCAGAGGAGCAATAACAATGCTCAGGGCAAGGGTGAGGCAGTGGCTCAGTCCCGGTGCTGGGACAGGGGTGATGACGCTGCTGCCCTGCCCTGGCCCAGGGGACGTCCCCAGAGGAGTCCCTGTAGCGGTCCCCAGCCTTGGAGCATCCCTGCTGTCGTGCAGGGAAGGGCACGGCCACAGCTCCTGCAGCCCATCAGATCCCATCCCAGAGTGCAGGAGGCAGCCTCTGCCCGAGGCATCTTTCAGAAATGGGCCTCTCCCCGCATCCAAGGACACCGGGGAAGGACGTCTGCCCCAGCAGGTAATCCCACGGGCTAGCCTCGCTTCCCAGGTAGAATTGGGTCCCCCCTCTCCCCAAGCCTCAGCTCCGGCTCCACCACCTCTGCTGCGTTGTGGCCCCCGGACACCTGACGCTTTGTCACAGACACCAGACCTCACCACAGGTGACCCCACGGTGGGTTTTGGGCGAGCGAGGGGGCTGAGCCCTGCGCCTCCCTTCCCCCTGCAGAAATATCCTCGGTGGCATCAACCTCTTCCCGTACAGCAGGAAAATCCCTCCCCGCTCCTGCGTGCAGACTTCCTGGTTCGTGCATCGGGGACCACAAAACACAGCCAGAGCCCGGCCACCGCATCCGAGCCCCCTCCCCGGCCCCGCAGCCAAACCAAACACCACGGGAATGGGGACCCCATCCCTGCTGCCACCCCCGAGGCCTCTAAAGCCGAGAGAGGGGAAAATCCCACCCGGGGTGGGAGACTTTGTTGGAGAGGCTGAAAACTTGTTCAGTGTGCTGGGGCTCCTGCGTGGGAGCAGGGCTGCAGGGATGGGGAGAGGAAAAAAAATGAATTATTGGGGGGGGGGCGCAGCCATGGGGACCGGCACAGCCTGGCACGGCTCGGGGGGCTCCCGTCGGACCTTGGGGGGGGGGGGGGGACTCAGGGTGCCAGGAGGTGCTGGGGCTCGGTGTGCTGGGGGAAAACGGGGAGAGTAGAGGGGGATAAAAGGGGGGGACCAAGCCAGAGGCGCGGTGCGCCCGGTGATAACGGGGGGCCCGGTGCGCCCGAGAGCGCTGCAGCTCGGTGTGCCCCGGCGAGGGGCCGGGGTACCGGGAGAACCGGGGGCTGGGGGTACCGGGGGGGGTACCGGGGGCTGCGATCGGGGCTGCCCCGGGGCTGCGCGGGGTCGGGCGCGGGGCGCACTCACCGCTGCGCGCTCGCTGCTCCCGGCGCGGAGGCGGCCGCGGGGCCCTCGCCCATCGCTCCCGCGGCCCCGCCGCGAACAAAAGCCGCTCCCCGGGCAGGTGCGGAGCGAGGCCGGGCATGCCGGGACCTGTAGTCCGTCCCGCAGCCTCCCGGGGCGCCCCCCCAGCCCGGCCCGGGGCCCGGGGCCGCGCTGAGCCCCCTCCCCGGGCACGCAGCTCCGGGGGGACCCCGGGAGAGGCGGCAGCTCGGTTGTTCTCAGCCCCCCTAAAAAAATCAACCCCCCCCCCCTCCCCGTCGGTGCCTCCCCTCCCAGCCCCGCCGCAGCGGGATGCAGAGGTGGGGGCGATGCTCGCTGGAGTAGGGGGGGGGGACACCGGCACCGCTGGGCAGCGGCCGGGGCTGGGGGGGGACGCGGGGGTGACAGCGGGGGTGTCCCCCCCCCAGCTGGGGAGCTGCGGTCCTGCCGCGGGGAGATGCAGGGGGGGGGTCCGGCTCCGATACTGCCCAGCCTGGGGCACCCGGAGCATCCCTGAGAGGGGTCGGGATGGGGCGCTGGGGAGGGGACGGGGACACCGGGGGGGGGGTCCGGGCTTGGCACGGCCAAAGCTCCAGGAAGAGCGGAGCCCCGTGGCACTGCGGAGCTGCCGGCAGGTGGCAACCAGGGGCCGAGACGAGCGGAGATGCAGCCGAGGGCTGGGCGAGGCGGGGGGAGCCCCGGGGGTCGCCCTCAGTCTCTCTGCCCCGTGTCTGCCGGCAGGGGCCGGGGGAAGGTCCCTGCCTCCGGCCAGAGCCCCCCCGGCCACCACAGCCCCGGGTTCCCAGCGCAAGGCGGCAGCGCCTGAACCCCCCCCCCCCGCAGCTGGTTCGGCTGCTCTCCTGCACCCCCCAGCCCGGGCTGGGGGCTTCTCCCCATTGCCCACCCCTTGCAGTGGCACCTGCAAGCCAAAGGATGCTCGGGTCCGGCCTCGTGCCCCCCAGCCTCATCGCTGCCCTCCAGAAGCGTGCTCA
>NW_023304833.1:27598-48343 GCF_011077185.1 Oxyura jamaicensis
GCCCCCCCCCCCCCCCCCCCAGAAGGCAGCCACTGGCTGTGTTGTTTTGCTGGGCACTGATCCTGGCACAGGCCAGGGTGGGAAGCGAGGCTGCATCGGTGCTTGGCCACAGCCCCCGGGGCTGAGCTGGGTGCAGGATGTTCCCCCACCCCAGTGGGATGGTGCCGGAGGCAGCCCCGCTGCCCCAGCCGGCTCCTCTGCCCTTGCCCTTCAGCTCGTCCCTGCTCCAGGCTGCTGGGGTTGTGCAGCACAGAGCAAGGATACGGCCCTGAGCGGCTCGAGGTGAGCAGGATGGCAGCACAGCACGGCGGACGTGCAAACCTTCACACCCTGCCCTGCATTATACGGGCCCCCCCCTTGCCTCCCCACCGCGGCAGAGCTGAGCAAAAGCACAAGGCTGGAGAGGGGCTGACAGCGAGCGGGAACGGCCACGACGTTGTTCCCAGTTCCCTTTGATCGCAGCCCCCATCTCCCAGCACTGGTGGCAGCCGTGTCCACCTGATTAGCGTCTCGCCGGTGGCTGCACAAAATGAGCTTTGCTACAGCAGCTGCAGGGAGCTGCCTCCTCCGTGCCACACCGGTGCTGCGCATCAGGCCCCACGTGCACTGACTGCAGCACCCCGAGCCACCAGACACAGCACAGGCAGCTCCGCGTGTCCCTGCTGCCCTGGTGGCATGGGGCTGGGCTCTCCCTGGGTCCCCCACCGCTGCCCAAGGAGCGCACACAGCCCCCAGCTGACGCAAGGCAGAGGTACAAACCCAGCGGGGACAGGGACGTGGGCATCCCATGGCCACCTGCATGTCACCCTCCCACCCCCAGCACGTATCCAGCCGTAGGCAAAACCACCCCTGCCTCTGCAGGCAGCCTCCAGGGGACCTGCTGCAGGTTTTCTTCTCCTGCCAGGCTCACCCAGGAGCTTCCTGCCCCAGAAAGTGCTGTGGGAAAGCCTGGGGCCACCAGCTCCTGGCGGTGCCTGTCCCCATCCCCTGCATCCTTCCCAGGGACAGGTCCCTGTGCCGAGTGGCAGAGGACGAGGGAAGGCTGCCGAGCAGATGGGAGGCCGTGAAGTTCGTGGGTAACTTCGGGAAGTTTCCACCTCCCAGCACGATCCCAGCCTGGCGCCTGGAGCCGCTTCCACATTGCTCTCCAAGGGAGCAGCTGTCAGAGTTAGCATTTCAGTTGAGAATATTTCCTTTTGCCATCTGCTCTTGCTACTAAAGCCAGGCGAAGGCAGGAGAAGGCGACCGTGTCTGACTGGAGTAAATCACTTTTTTAAGCCTAGCTTCTTGCAGCTCCGTCCCGGCTTCGCTCTATCAATCACCGGGGCTCGCTCGCGGCGCGCGCGTTTATCCCCTGGAGCTCATTAAAACGAGCTCCGTGCAGCAGCAGCAGAGATGAGACGCCGGTGATGCTGCTTAATGAACAAACATCTTAATTACTGGGAGTTTTTTTTACCTCCTGACAGATCAGACGAGCAGCCTGGATGGAGCCGGCATGCTAATGACCCAGCACCGGCAGCAGAAGGGCTAAGAGCAAGTGCGGGTGCTGCTGGGGGCGATGCCCGCCTTCCCCCTCCTGCCCCGAGGGACTCGCAACCTTCCCGAGCCGGCGGAAGAACAGGCTCGTGGCAACCTGGGGCTGGGGGGGGTTATTTTATTCTTTGCTTTGGTCTATACAAAAACAACTTACAGAAATAATAAAATCTTCCATTCCTGAACCACACTCCGGTAACAGTCCATCCATTTCCAGTCGGAGCATTAAAACCCTCAGCTCTAGAGCCTCTTTTTTTTTTTAAAAAAAAAAATCATAAGGTAAGGAAAGAGGGGACGGAAACACACCACTCACCAAAAAGAAGGGAAACGGGTTAAAATGTGCAACAGAGATCAGTACAAGGACACGGTTCCTAATGCTGGAGTCACTTCTCTATTGTTACTGTTAGGACAGGCAGTTACACAAAGTCAGCTCCCCAACGGCTGATCAGAAAGGATTAAACCGCAGACATCCCGATGGCTAAAACGAAGGTCTTGGGACATGGGACCGTTTGTTTTCAGCAAACTCCGGATTGGCCTGATTGAGTAAGTCAGAGTTCGCCGAAGACAAAGGGTTTTCTCATGTTAGATTCCTTTTTCTAGGACACTAACACGCAGAACGAGTAGTGGGGAAGTTAGAAAGCACAAACTTAAAGACGGCAAAAGCCGTTGGCACCATATTAAAAATAAAAAAGAAATATATATATTCATAGAAAAGACTATTTTGCCAATGAAAGGTTGATAATGATGCAAGGTTTGTGTGTCTTAAAGCTTCAGAAACAGTATCTTGGATGCTGGATGCGGCAGTAGGTGCTTGAAGCAGTCCCAGGAGGAAGGACCTTCTCCACAGACCCACAGCGAAGAAAAAATAATAAAAATTGAGAAACAAAACCTCTCGTGGGAATGGAAAAGTTTGTCTTCTCAGGCACTTCTGTCTCCCAAGTCCTTCTCGCGAATGCTCAGCTCTGGGGCCACCCTCTCGGGATGGAGGAAACACCTGCGGCGCGGCGGGAGGGAGCTCACGTCACCCAGTGCGGGGGGCTCGGGGGGCAGCGCCCCGCGCACCCCCCGGCGTTACCTGGTGCGGGGTCTGGGGCGCGGGTTTAGGCGAGCATGTGGTCGGCGAAGGGCGCCCGGACGCCGTCGCTGTAGGCGTCCATGGGGTAGTCTCCGTCCATGTCCATGTGCATGTCGATGGGGTCCAGGGGGATGTCACCCGAGTACATGGGGCGGTAGCCGGGGTCCAGCTCTGCCGGGGGACAAGGGACACACAGCTCAGCTCCCGGTGCTGGGGGGAAGCACCCGGGCTCAGCCATCCTCCTGCTCCCCCTGTCCTGGGCAGCGTTAGGCACGTGGTGCTGCAGGGGGACACCGGGGCCATCTGTCACCCCCTGCCCCAAAAGCTGCGGAGCCGAGGGGCGCAGTTCTTGGGGAGCTGAGCGTCCCCACGCAGGCCAGGCAGCTGCCCGAGACAGCTCGTTGAGAGCATTTAAAACCAGCTCAGCCCTCACTGCAGGACCCCGCAGGAAGGGTTCACTCTGTACTCACCGTCTGAGTAGGGCTCGTTGATGGGGATCATGCTCTGAGCCTACGAAAGAAGGCGGCACGGTTTTAAGACACGGGGAACGTGCACGGGTTCACGCGATGTTCCGTGGCTACGTGGTGCCCAACCCCATGCCGTAACCCAGGGCTTCTGGAGAGCCAAGGATGCAGCCCAGCCACCTCCCACCTCCCCCTGTCCATCCATCACCCCCATCCCAGCCCCACCAGGAGGCAGCTATAGCGCGCGGAGGCAGGAGGTGGCCTCCCCTGGAGGCCCCCGTCCCCGCGAGGCTCGTCCCCGTGCCCAGCGCGGTGCTCACCGCCTCCCACGCCGCGGGGTCGTGCTTGAAGAGGGAGTTGGTGAGCTCCACGGACACGCGCTTCCTGTAGTCAGGGTTCTTGTCCTCGGAGATTCGGAAGAGCACGGCAGCCGCGTAGGTGGCTGCGGAGGGACAGGAGGCACCGCTGAGCCGGGCGGCACGGGGAGCCCGGCTCCTCGCCACGGTCAGCCCGAGGATTCCTGCTTCGGACGTGCCAACGAAAGGCAGCAGGGCCCAGGCCGGCTGCACTCACCTGTCCCCTCGTTCCTGGAGTGCAGCAGCTCCATGAGCGGAGCCGAGGCCCCCTCGGCATCAATGGCATCTGCTGCCTCCTTGTCCTGGGCCAGCTCGCACAGCACGCCAGCCGCGACGCGCTGGATGTTCTCCACGGGCGAGTAGAGGAGCTGTCAGGAGAGATTAACAGCAGCGTGAAGCAGTCGGCACGGCTGCTTTCGTGCTCCTGATGCAGCCCATCAGGTGCTGCCAGCTGAGTGCCGCGGCTCCCAGCCCACCACCAGGACGTGCCAGTGGCTGGGAGGGGGCACGGCACAGCCCCAGCGCCCCCAGCCCCTGACCTGCACGAAGAGAGGGATGGTGTTGAGCCGGAAGATTTCCATCCTGTTCATGGGGTCCCGGGCCAGGATGTGCAGCGCTCCCGTGCATCCCTCCACGATCTCCTCCATCTTCACGCCGTCCTGCGAGGGGACACGCGCTCAACCACTGTCCCCAGACTGGGGCGCGACCACCTCGTGGGGACGTGCCATGCCATGGGGACGCAGCCAGCTTTGGGGGGACACCAGGCCACGCCAGGACCGGGGAAGAGGGGCACGGGCAGCGTGGCCGGACCCTGCCGCAGTGGCTCACCGTGTAGGGCTGCTGCGTGCCGGCTGCGACGTGACGCTGAGCATCCTGGTGCGCCTTCACCAGCAGCTGGACCAGGCGGGGGATGACGGCCGCCTCCTGCAGCGGGGCATGGTTGGCTGGGCACAGGGCCAGGTCGCGGATCAGGCCGACGCTCGCCCCCCCCCCCCCCCCCGCCCCCCCCCCCCCGACAGAGAGATTCATCAAACAGGGACCGGAGGCGTGAGTGCACCCCGCAGGGCCCCCTGCCTGCTTCCCCAACCTCTCTCTGCAGCACAGGCTGACTCCAGCTTCCTGCACCCCCCTACACCCTCCCATACCGGATCTGCCTCCCCCCCTTGCTGCGGGGGCGGCCGGGGGGGGGGCGAGGATTGATTTCACTACAGCAGCCGAGCACGAGCAATTTCCTCCCATTAGCGGCCGCCAAGGACGCAGCCCTGCGGAAACTGCAGCAGCCACCGGTGCTCGCTGCCTCCGTGCTCCAGCTGCAAACCCCAGCAGGGACCAGCAGCCTGGGGGCTCGCTCGAGTCCAGCCCCTGGGAGTTCCTCCAGCCCCCAAATCCCACCCCAGAACCCCTCACACCTTGACCAGTGGCCACTGGTTGGGCTGGTTGAGGAGCTTGACGATGGCGGGGATGCCGTAGTTGAGCCGCACGGAGTTCTGCGCCATCTCGGCCTCGGGGTGCCGGCTGGTGAGGTGCCGCAGAGCGCACACGGCCGGCTCGGTGATGTCCTCCTTGTCGCCCGCCCGCAGGATGGTGTGGATCAGGGCCTCCACCCCATTCGACTGCGTCACCAGGGTCTTGTTCTTGCTGTTGTTGCAGGTCAGGTTGGAGAGGGTGCCGGTGGCACAGGTCAGCACGTTCACGTCGTCGGAGCTCAGCTGGTTCACCAGGATCTTGAGGACGCCGTCCAGCCCCTCCTGCAGAAGCAGAGATGGGAGGTCAGAGCAGTTCCCCCCACCACGGCCAGATCCTGCCCAGCTCCTGGGCTGAGCTGCACCCGAGCTCTTCCCCTCTTGGGGTGTCAGAGCTTCTCCCTGTTACGTGGGCAGAATGCCTGCCCCAACTGTGGGGGCTCCCCCCCCTCCCAGACACAATCCCCTCTCCTTCGAGCCCCAGCCTCATGCATCTGCACGGCGCCCGAGCTTGTGCAACCCCTGCTGCTGCTCCCAGCACCTCTCAGCATCACCTGGGCAGAGCGAATGGCAGCGCCCCAGACGTGCGCAACTTCGCTCTGAGTTTAAAATCTCCACCAAGTTTTCCCTGCTGGAAACGCACAACCAGCGCAGCCTCCAGCTGCTCCGAGCAAGGCGAGAAGCCAGCGCTCCCCGAGCTGTCCCAAGGTGACCACAGCCCCGGACCCAGCTGTGCAGACAGGGCCAGGAAGGGGTTAAAGCAACGCGTGTCCCCCCCCCCCACGCTCAGCCGAGCCAGGGGACCCGGCTGCGTGCCTTCCACCGCCAGCCCGAATAGTTTCCACACTGCATCAGGCACTAATCCGCGCGGAGTCGCAGCCCGAGCACCACATGGGGAACGCATCAGGAGGCGGAGAGGGGTTGGGAAGAGCAAGGGCCACCCTCGAGCCCCACGGCTCCCGGGGCTCGGTGCCACGGCAGCATCCTCGCTGGGGGAAGGAGCTGCTGCCGTGAGCCAGAGCAGTGAGCAGCCCCGGGGATGCTGCCGCAGGAGGCGGGGATGCGGAGCAGCAACGAGGACGACGCTTCGGGTTCAGCCTGGCACCGGCACAGGGCTTCATGGAGAGGGGCAGGCTGGCGCAAGACCCATCCGACAGCCCCGAGATGCTCCCCAAAAGGCTGCGCTGAAGCACGACGCCGTGTCCCCCGCACTCACTTGCTTGGTGGCCACGTCAGAGAGGTTCCGCAGGGTCCAGAGACAATTCTGCACCAGCCTGGGGCTGGAGCTGGTCAGGTGCTTGCCCAACGCCTGCATGCCGCCTGCCAGGGAAACGAGACACCGAGCCGCCTATAAATATCCAGACATGCAAAGCGTCCCCGGCGGAGAGGAAAAGGGAGCAACAGCAGCTCTCCGCACGGCGAGCGGGGGCTGGATGCCGCCCGACTGTTGCCTCCAACGCACGCTGTCGCCTTGTGGGTTAGCGGAGGCTAAATGCGGTGCAGGGAGGCAGCTCCCTGCCCGCCAGCCGGGCCGGCTCCTGCCCACGCGAGGGCTGAGGAAAGCACCTCAGCGAGCTGTCCCGGGCACCAGGCCACGCACAGGTGGTTTTACCGGGCTGTGCAAGGCTTCAGAGCGTCCTGCGCATCAGCTGCGAGATGACGGCAGCCATCCGGGGGAGGAACGACAGCAGGATGAGCCCCCTTGGACACCAGGGTCCCCCCTCGCCACCCCAAGGAGCAGGGAGCAAACAGGGTCTGGAGGAGTCACTACTGCAGGAGGACCAGCCCAAACCCTGCAGCTCTGGGGTCTGGCACGAAGCAGGGGAGCAGCCTCGGGAGGCCGGGCACCCTCGGTTGCATCACCCCAAAATCCCAAACGCCCAAACGTCCTGCTGTCCGCAGAGGCAGCCCCTCTTACCGGCCTCGACGATAGCGGGCTTGTTGCTGGGACACACCGACAGCACCTTGAGCACCCGGCTCGTGGTCCACAGCAGCTTCTCGTAGTTGTAGCTGCGCATGATCTGCACCAGGGCTTGGGGCCCTCCGTTGGCCAAAATAATCAGCTGCGAGGCAAAGGGGACAGGGTCAGGGGGGTGCTGCAGCAGCTCTGGCCACACCAGCCCTGCGCACCGCGGACCCCTGTCCCGCGAGGTGGGGTGGGCAGCGTCACCCCATCGCTTCGCTCCGGGGACCAAACCTCAGCACCCCGCGCCGTGCAGCCACGCCAGGCTGCAGCGACTCGAGCGTAGGAGGAGAGAGCAGCAGCCCAAGAACAAAGATGGAGCCGTTGCCCAGAGCAGCAGATGGAGAAACCCAGCCAAGCCGCTTTACCGGCCAGACTGGGACCGTCTGCGCCGGCGGGGACGTCCTGCCCGCGAGGTGTCGGACGTGACAGCGCCGCAGACAGCGCCACCGGGGACAGCCTGGGGGGGGTGACACAGCCCAGACGGGGGCAGCTGCCCCCTCCCCGCTGCCCTCCTGGGCTTCGGTCTGCAAGGTCAAGCGGCTGTCCCCAACTCGCCACCCCAATCGGGTCCCCCCCCTTGGTGCCAGCAGGCATCCCCCGGGGCTCACCTTGCTCTCCTGGTTGCCGTAGGCGAGGAGCTGAAGGCAGTCGGTGGTGATGGCCAGGAACTTGGGGTTGTTCTTGTTCAGCAAGGGCACCATCTTCTGCAGCCCGTCGGCCAGGCGCACGGCCATCTTGGCCCCCTCCTGGTAGAGCAGCAGGTTGTGCAGGGTGGTGATGGCGTAGAAGAGGACCGACTCGACCGGCGAGCTGCAGGCGCAGGAGCCGCGTCAGCACCGGCGGCCGCCGCTGGGCTCGCCACGCTCCAAGCGGCGCCCGGGGCGCTGCCCGCACCCGTCTCTGCCCGCCCAGCACCCTTCCGTGGGTCCCAACGCCCCAAATCCCCATCCAGCCTGGCCTGGGGCACCACCAGGGGTGGAGCACCCGCAGCTCACCACCCTCAGAGGGAAGAATTTCCTCCCTGTATATCTAATAATCTATCTAATCTAAACCTGTATTTTTTTAATAAGTTTAAAGCCACCCCCCTTTGTCCTATTGCTACCCCCCCCAACCAAGGAGTCCCTCCCCAGCTTTCCTGCGGCCCCATTGGGACATGGAAAGGCTGCCGTAAGCTCTCCCCAGCGCCTTCCCTTCCCCAGGCTGAGCCACCCAGCTCTCAGCCGCTTCACAGCGGAGGGGCTCCGGCCGCTGAGCATCCTCGTGGCCCTGCTCTGGAGCCCCTCCAAGAAGCTCTTCCTTCTGCTGCTGGCCTCAGGCTCCAGGTGAGGTCTTCTTTTGGCACGGGCAGAAGCGGGACCCCTGCTGAGGCACAGCAGGAGCCCTCCCTTCCCCTCCTTCTGCCCCCACGAGCCTGGCTGGGACATCATCTTGGCTCCACCACCCTCTTAGGGCCACCCCGGGGGCCGTGCCCTGCTCCCGCCAGCACCCCCGTACCTGAGCATCCTGACGAGGGCCGGGATGCCACCGGACTTGAAGATGGAGAGCAGGCCCTCGCGGTGGTGGGAGAGGTTGTGCAGGATGCTGGTGGTGCAGCGGGCCGTGTCCAGGTCGCTGGTGCTCTGCATGGTGCGCACCACGGCCGCCACGATCTGGGACGACTGCATCAGTGCACGGCGGGACGCCTCCTTCTTGGAGAGCTGGTTCACGATCATGGCCGCTTTGCTGACGACCACCTGGGGTTGGGAGAGGAGTTGGTGAGGGGAGAGGTCCCAGGGCAGCCCCCCGAAGGCGCACCGGGGTTCCCCCGCTCTGCTGGGGCTGCCCCCATCGAGGGCCGCTGCTTGGCACAAGCCTCGTCCACCTCGCTCCAGGAGCCACGCTGCAGCTCGCAGCGTAGGGTCTGACCCACGGCACCAAGGAAAGGAGGCAGGCAGCGGGGTCCGGGGCTTCGAGAGCGGGCAAGAAGCCTGCGCAAGGCCAGGACTACGAGGGCTGCATCAGAGCAGCAGGGACAAGCCGCAGAGGTGGGCTCCATCCTGCTGCAGGGCGGAGGTGACCACAGGGCTTCGCCACGAGGAAGGGAGCCGGATGGCAGCAGCCGTCTGGGACCCCGTTTGTGCCACCCTTGCTGGGGAAGCACACCGCAGGAGCCCTGCAGCTGGAAGCCCAGGGAAACGTGCAATCAAGCCGCGCTTCCTTACCGGGTCCTCATCATTGAGCAGCTTGGTGAGCTCCGGGATGGCGCGGGTGGCCAGCTCGGCGTCGTCCTGGTAGTTGATGAGGTGCACGATGGCAGACTTGAGCATCTGCGAGGGCTCGGCCAGGCGCTGCACGTTGGTCTGCTGCCCCTCCACCTGCGTGGTGATGAGCAGGGAGCGGTCCTCCACCGTCTCGGGGTACATGGCGGCCCGGACGCGCTGAGCCCGGGTCATGGCCAGCTGAGCCTCCATATCCGCTGCGGGGAAGAGAGAGGGAGGCAGGGTCAGGTCTCTCAGCCCCGCTCCCCAAATTTCAAGGAGCTGAGCGAGAAGAGCTCAGCGCCACGGCACCAGCCACGTCAGCAGTCCCAGCACGTCCTGCGAGGAGCCCAGCGCTTCCAAGCGTAAACAGATAGGGCGGCGTGGAGATAAGGCAACGCTCAATTAGGCAGCGTGATTAAGCACTTGTCACACGAGGCCCGTTAATTAAAAAATTAAGGGTATTTGCAACTCAGGACCGGCTGGCGTTGGGGATTAGGAGAAGGACACGGAGGCTTTCCTGGCTGGGGCTGCAGGGACGAGAGCGGCAGGAACGTCCCCAGCAGAGACCTGTGGTCCCCAGCTGCCCGCAGCAGGGACCGGGCAGGATTTGTCCCTCTCCACAGGACTCTGTTTCCACCAGGAGCTTGCAGCTCAGCCCTCGGGGACCCATCACCGGGAGGCGAGCCACATGTTTGACTAGAGCAGATCTGCCCTCTTTTCAGGGATAAAGCCGGGGGAAGCAGCTCCTTCAGCCCAGCGGGCTGCGCCACCGTCTGCTTCGCCCCAGCAGCAGCGGGGGAAGGCGGGCGGGCTGTCAGGGCTTTACAGCGTGTACCGAGGGCTTTGCCAGGCACAGCGAGACAGGTTTCCTGAGCAGGCAGGTAGCAGAGCAGACGGCCGACCCGTGGGCTGGGATCAGATGTTCCTCTCCGCAGCCAACCGACCGGCAGGCTGGGATGTGTGTGCACAGCTCAGCACCAGTGCGGGCTCTGGCTGCGCGCCCTCGACGCGAGAGCTCTCGGCGCAGGGGAAGGAGGACGGGAGGGAGGATATTTTAGGCAGCAACAACTCCCAGGGTGTGGAAGGCTGCGTGGAGGAGTGCCCAGAAGGAGCACGATAAGCACAGGCCATGGGAGAGCCATGGGGGAGGTGGAGGAAGGAAGCAGAAACGCAGCTGAGCTGTGGGCCGAGCCCCTTGGCATCGCCGCCCTCCCCAGGCCCCTACCTTGTGCTTGGCTCTGGCCTCCTCCCTGGCAGTAGCTCGTGGTGGTCTTCTTGATGGTGTACTGCTTCCCGTAGACCTCGTCATCATCCCCCAGGCACTTGCTGCTGACGGAGGGCACCTGGGTGTTGACGCCGGAGTGGATGCCCGAGTCGTAGGTGTAGGTCTGCTGCCACTCCGTCACCTTGATCGGCTGCTCCATCATGTTCATCACCTCCATGGCTGCTCTGCGGGGCAGGGAGAGCCGAGAGCTTGTAGGGCAGAGCCCGGGCTCTCTGCTCGGCACCTTCCTGCCCCTCTCCTCCTCTCCACGGACCCCCGGCGGCGCCCCCGCCGCAGCCTAGCGCAGCCGCCCGGGCGCAGCCCACGAGCAGATCGCTATCTGCCCTCCTCCCCCAAGCGAGATGAAAGGCGGCACCGAGATGACGAACCCACAGCTCAGCACTTTGCTGCTCGTGTTCAGACACGAAGAGCGGCTGCACCCGGCGCTGAGCCGCCCGCCCGCCAGCCAGCGCCCGCCGCGCGAGACCGCAGCTCAGCGCCTCGGTGCCGAAGTGCGAAGGGGCCTCCCCGCTCCCGCATGCAGGCTGTTTAAAGACCAGGTTTTCGGAGATGGGACCTGGCAGCGAGCTGAGGACGAGGCTGGGACTCCAGGAATAAAATAAACCTTTCAAAGGCTCTTCTGGGACGCTCCTAAAGCGCCTAAAAATAACCAGGCGAAGCCAGCAGCTCGGTTCTCCCATGGCAGCCTGGGTGCCCACCACGGTCTGGGTGCTCCCTGTGCGGAGCATGGTGCCAGCAGCGTGCTCGCTGCCGGCTCCCGGGGGTCACCAAGCAGCTGGGTTGGGCTGGGGGATGCCAGCGTGGTCCCCCCCAAGACTCATCCAGCAACGGGTGAGCCAAGCTGTGGCATGCTCAGGGTGTGCCATGGCTGTGAACAGTTCGGGGAGCAGCCAGAAACCTGGCGTCAGAGCCCTGGGAGGGGAGGGAGAGGGAAGCGGGGCAACCCCATCCGCTGGGAAGAGGGGCCAGCAGCAGCTGGTGCTCGTGAATTATCGCAGAGGGGTGGCAACGCTGCTCCAGCTGCCCTGGCAGCCCCAGCAGGGAGGCTCACAGCGGTGGGAAGCAATACTGGGAACACCCTGGGTATGGGGTCCCTGCACCCAACGCCAGCATGGGAGGCTCCGGGAGCAAAGGGGAGCCGGGACCCACGGGAGATCCCAGGCAAAAAGCAGCTCCCGCCCGCAGCCGCCTCCTGCGCGCATGGCGATGCCGTGAGTCACCGCGGGGCTGGGGCAGACGGGAACGCTCCGCTCCCCGCCAGCCTCCAGCAGCTGCCTCGGCCTCCGGGGAGCCCGTCGGCAGGACGAGCCCTGCTCCAGCCTCGTCTGGCTGCTCCAGAGCCTCGGGGACCAGACTCCAATCCCCAAACGCGGCACGGCTGCTCCATCCCCAAACCCAGAACAAGCCAACCCGGGCGTGCTTTCGGAGCGGGGCTGGGTTTTTGTTGTCCGTAGCTTGGGGATCTGGGGGAGGAGAGGCGAGGGAGGGTATTGCAGCAGCTCAGGGGGGCCAGGAAGCTGCAGGGCTGAGTCACCGGCCCCGCACGCAGCCCCCGGCCGGGATGGAGGCACCCGGCGAGCCCCCAGCAGCACCCGATGCCGCCCGGGCGGGGATGAGTCAGAGTTTCAGACTCGATAAGAGGCGAAGGGAGCAGCTGCTGCACGGCGCCCGGCAGAGCTGGGAGCAGCGCTGCCAAACAGAGGCGTAATTACCACCTCCACCAGCACTGATTCATGCAGCAGGCTGGACCAGGGCGGCCGCGTGCCCGTGGCCCCGATCCAGCTCAGAGCTTTTAGGAGGCAGGGGTAAAAGGCGGGGGTCCACAAGGGCTGGCAGTGCCACCAGCATCCTCCCCAAGCAAGCAAGGGGCAGCAGGACGAGCTCCCCCGGGGCAGGCAGCCCCGGTACCCCACCACCCAAGTGAGTCAGGGCGTTGGGTGGTGGCAGAGGACGCGGATTGCGCAGAGCTGGGGGGGGGAGGCAGGGCGGCGCGCACGGGCTTGGCGCGGCTCGCCCCAGCGCTGCGGGCTGTTCCCAAGGAGCAGCCGAGCCCTGGCGAGCGGCACAGGCCGACACTCACCGGGAAAACATCCCGGCCCAGGTACACAAACCCTTTCCTGAGGAGGGGTGGAGGTCAGGGCGCAGCGAGAGCGGAGCATCCTGCATCCCACCACCCCCCCCCCGTCCCCCAGCAGCCTTCCTGGAAGCGCGGTGGGGGGCTGTTCCTGTCAATTTGGTATTCTCTGAGCTGTAAAGGAGCAAGCCGCACGGCCGAGCGCTGCTCCGGCTTTAATGGGTTGTGCATAATGCATGTTTGTAAGGCAGTAAAAGGCAGCCCTGCTAATGGAGGCCACGGGAGGCAGGTTATTCCCATGGCAGGGAGCGGGCTGGAGCTGGGCTTTCCGATCAGCGCAGAGCAAAGGGGGTGACACACGGCACCGGGGGCAAACCCAGCCAAGCTGAGGGGTGGTGGTCACAGCAATCAGCCAGCCCCAGATCCTCCAGCAAAGCCCCAGCATGCAGTCAGGTGTCAGGGGGGTGTTGGTGAAAGCCAACCCTCCCCCTTTGGTGACCACGGTGTTGGAGCCTCCAGCTTGTGTCGGGAAATCGGACAAAACGCCACCAAAGCTCAGCCACCCGCCACCACAAACAGGTTGGCTGCCTGGATCACGAGCTGAGGAGCAGGCAGAGGACAAGGCTGGGGCAGCAGGAGGGGAGGCAGGCAGGGGAAAACCCCCCCCCTCCACCAGCAGGAAGGGTCCCACGGTGCCACCACGGAGCAGCTGGCACCGACGGGGCTCACCGAAGCCATCAGCAACCCCAGCGAGAAGCAGCGTGCAGAGCCCTGGCAGCAGCCCCGGCCACCTACCAGGTCCCCACACCAACACTTGGAAAGCTGCCCTGGATGGGGCTGGACAAGGGGAGAACAGAGCCAAGGGCATCAAAGCTCCTCCACGGCACAGACGAGGTGTGGGTGGGAGCACCCCGGCACCGGCAGGAGGGGCCCCTTCCCATCCGCACGCACTCAGCCAACCGCCACGGCTGCTCTACAATTCACAGGCGTTTGACAAGCACTTAATTTTTTCAGACATCCGCGAGTTCGGCTCAAACGCTGACTTTTTACATAGCTGTGCATTATGCATGAGCCATCCCCCCCCGCCACCCTCCTCCCTGTCTGCACCGCAAGCCTCTAAGACATCAAAAGCGAGCGGAGCTGCTCAGATCTGCGACGGGCTCAGGTGATCTGCCCCAGACAGGCTACAAGCAGCAAAAGAGGCCCAAGCTAACGAGCAGGGGCATTACTGGGACATACCAGCCCCGTTATAACGGGGCCAGCAGCATCACCCTGCTGATGGGCACCAGCCCGGCACCGCCGTGGGTTCGCTCACAGGTGGCTGGTGGCACCGAAGGTGACAGGGCCAGCAGAACAAGTGTCAGAGGTGCCAGGAGCAGAGGGGGATGTTTCCTGAACCCTGCGTCGAGCATCCTGTAGTTCCTCACACCGAGGCCCGACACCTGACACAAGCATTTCCATCCCCTCCGCTGTCCTCAGATGTCCTCGCTGCTCAGCAGGGAGCGAGCTGGCAGGTGACACCGCAGGCAGGGGATGCTGCTTAAGCCTGGTTTGACCTTCAGAAGCATCCGTCACGGCCACCCCGAGGCTTCTGGAGGCGAGCAGCTCGCGGCAGAGCATGCAGAGACACGAGAGGCAGGACCCTCAGGACCCTCGCCTTCCCCTGCAGCTCAAGAGCCAGGCAAAGCTCTGAGTTCGTGCAGAAAACAGCAAGGAAATACCTGCTCCAGAAGGGGCAGCCCCACTGCAGAGGCAGGCAAACAGCTCCAGCCACCCCAGTGCAGGGAAGAGGTTAAATCCTCCCCCTGCTTCCTGGAGCCAGGCATCCTGGTGGAAAACCGGAGGAAGCCACCAGCACTGCACAGCCCCGGCCAGAGGGCTCATCTGTCTCCAGAATTATTTGATCAGCGGCCAGACGGCATCGTCTCCCCCCGGACACTGTCTGCAGAGGAAGTCTCCAGTAAACTCCAGTAAACACACGTCCTCCCGCCCAGAGTGCCCCTTCCTCTGGGGACAAGCAGGACGCAGCCTCCGGAGCCCAGCGCCGGCACCGGTTTCCAGCTGAGCCGCTCGGGAGAAGCGGCAGGGAAGCGATAAATGCTGCTTTGGGCAGAAATGGTTATTGCCCAGGGACTCCTTGGCACGCTGGGGATGGGGCTGAGGCTGCTGCAGGAGGGGAGCGAACCCCAGGCTGGGGGCTGTGATGCTCAGCGGGATCCAGCCCCTCTAGGTCAGCAGGTGGGGGCACAGCAGCACCCCCACAACACAGATCATGGACTCGGGGTGCCCAGAAGCAGGCAGAAACAACCCTGATGCAGTGGTGGTGCCAGGCAGGGCCTGATCCTGGAGCTGCCCTGGCTGGGCAGGGGGCAGAGGAGCTGCCTGCCCCCCCGCCCCCCCCAACCCTGCAGAGAACAAAGGGCAGTGGGGCTGAGCTGTGTTCAGGATTGTGTCCTGGCAAGCTGGGCTGCAGGAAGCACGTGAGCGATGGTAATTACAGCTACTTGGGCTTTTAAGAGGTATTTAAGGCAGGGCAAAAAATACCATGCAAGAAAAAAGACTATTTTAGAAGCACTCCTGCTGCACGCAAGTGATCTCCGGTCCTCCCTGGAGGAGCAGGAGGATTATTTGGTGCTGCTCAGACAAAGCGGGGACGATGCAGCAGGGCTGGGGCAGCCACGGCCCAGAAGTGACAGTGCCACCGCCGTGTGACAGCTAACAAAGCTGGGACAGCCACCGCAGAGCCAGCACTGTACAAAAGCTTCAGTGGCTTTGAAAAAGGAACCACGGCGAGAACAAGCGGCGCAAGGAGGGAGAGAAAGGAGCTTTTCAAGCCCTCGCCGGCATCAGTGGGATGCATTAAAGTCAGAGCCCTGCTCGCGCGAGCCGTTTCAATGAGGGCTGTACAGTGACGAGAAGTCAAAGGATTCAAAGGGGGATGAGAGAGCAGCTTGAAGTTTAATGAGGAGAGCGGCGGCGGCGAGCAGCACCGCGCACACCGAGCTCAGCCCCACTCCGGCCCTGCCCTCGCCAGCCCTCAGACAAAGGAGCTGGCCGCCTTTGTTTGCGGTGTTTGCACACCCAGAGCAGGTCCTGGCCACCGCTTGCGCACGCAACAGGCTGCGGCCACGCGTGGCTCAGGTGGGCAGCGAGGGGCGCAGGAGCCGCTCTGCAGACCCACGCCCCATAACCAGAGGCAGCTCTTCAAGCTCTATTTATTTCTCAGCCGCTGCCGTCCGGGTGTATGAGAGCTGCTGACAGCCCCAGGGGAAGCCCCTGTTTCTGCTGGGGGGGGCGGCGGGTCGCCCCCCCCCTCCCCCCGCCCCCCCCCCCCCCCCCCCCACCTGGCTCCAGCCCCACATCCCCTCGCAGCCCCCGCTCTGCTCCCCGGTGCTCTCCATCAGGGCACAGCTCGCTGGAGATGCCCGTGCCCCAAACCTCGCCCTGCCTTCACCCAAATTCGGGGTTACTGACAGCTCCAGCACACACCCCGCAGTATTTTGGCGCTTCCCATCGCAGAACAAGGTAACAAGGTACCATCCACCGCACATCCCTCCCTTGTGGGGGCAGGCACAACGCTGGCCATTAGGGTCACCCTGTGGCACGGACCCAGCAGGTCCCTAGTGTCTCTGGCTGCCATTCTGCCCTCAAACCAAGGCACAAGACTCTCAGCCAAGTCATTTCAAGGCCAGGAAGAGCTCGGAGGTGGGACTGGGCACTGCACGGCTCTACCTGCAGCCCAGCCCAGCTCCCCACCCACCCGGTGCAAGAATCACCCTGATCCACCCGCAGGGCGGAGCGATCCTGTCCTAAAACCCATTCCTGCTAAGGCACAAAGTCACCCTAGAGAATACTTCTCCCTTGAGAGTTCAACCGGCCTCTTCCAGCTCTGTCCTGGCCACCAGCACCCACATTCCTCCCTCCCTGCATGCATCCCCACGGCTCTGCCCAGGTCAGGTATTTTCACACCCTGTGCGCGCAAGGCACTGGCCTCTTCCCAGGGGGAGGAAAGCTCTAAAGCCTCCCCTCCGCCCTCCCGAGCCAACACCCATCCTCTGCCATCAGCAGGAGCTTCTCTCGCACGTGGAAAGCCTCCTCCCACCCCACCCTGCTCCAGCAGCACCCACCACTGCTCCTGCATCCTTGGACACGAGGCTGGGTGCTGTGCTAAAACAAGGACGGAGCAGGAGCACCTCCCATCCAGCCTCACCCCTCGACCTGTCTCAAACACATTCAGAAGAGGTGGTTTTGGTAAAAACCTTCAAGCGCCACGACAGCACCCACCTCCCCTGCACCCCACTCCCTCTCCTAGGGGACACCAGCACCCGTGGAAACCCTCGGGGGCACCAGGAACGGGAGGACCTGGGTGGGCAGATCCCCTCTGCAACAGAAATCCACCCATCTCATTGGAAACACTGCTGGGAACCCACGGCTCGTCCACAGGAAGGAGAACTGGCACGGTGCAATTAATCACAATAACTCCATCTGGGTAAGAAAAAAATTATTTTGTTTTAAAGAGCACCAAGAACAAGTTGTCCTTTAAGAACACGATAATTGCAGGCTTTTTAAATTTCGGCTTGGAGGCTCGCGTGCTGTCTCCAGCTAGAATAATGGTGTCCAAAAATACAGGATTCTGCCACCTGGCCCTGAATCTGCCAGCGAGGAACAGAGGGAAGGGAAGCCGGGCTGAGGGCTGCTGCGCCCCAGCTTAATTTCTCCATCCGATTGCATTACATCTGCGAAGTTCAAATGCTTCACAAGGAATTATCACCAACACCCGTCAGCACCCAGCCTGTCGGAGCAAGTTAATGATTTGTCACCAGGGCTCAGCCCGCGTGTCACAGTGATTACGGCAGGCTCTTCACAGCGGCCAAAGGTCTCCAACAGCAGAGAACCAAACGCCTTTTGCCCAGCGAAGCACCTCCAAAAGCCAGCGCACGGAGCTGGACCACGGCACATCCTGAGACCAGAGGGATGAGGATAAAGGAGCACCAAGCAGGATTAACGCCCCAACAGGGAGCGGCTGGTTCATCACCCTGGAAAATGCCGGCAGCACTCAGCTTCCTGGTGGCACCAGGGGCTCACACTGCTGCTGAGATGCTCAGCTGTGGCTCCTGCCACCCCCCCCGGCACAGCATCCCCTGCACCATCCCCACCTGGAGCAGGGACCTTTGCCAAGGTCACAGCGAAGATGCCATGGGGTCAATCCCCAGCCCCTGGCTGGGTCTCAAGCACCAGAGCAGGCAATGCTGCTTGACCCCACAAGGGCACTGGCACTCGCTCATCTTCACAGCCTCGAGAAGAACGCGCTGGGTCATCCACGCGTGGGATATCCAGAAAGCACCGAGCATCCTGAATCAGCCCCCTTCGCAGCTCCGTGTCTGAGCCAGCAGCTCCTTGCTCAGCACCTCGCAGAGAACCCGAAGCCCCAAGGAGCCCTGCTCCAGCACAAGGCTCCTGCCCTTTTTCTGAAGCGATTTTAGATCCGAGCGACTGAAGCATTATGAAATGCCTCCGGGCCTGTCAGCATCCACAGAAAAACCAATCGGGGATGGCAGATTTAGACACTCCAAACCCCTGGCTAATTAGAAACATCTTCCTCCACCCCACTCCCCCCGTAGCTGTTTAGGGAACACGTTACTGTGATGCTTGTGGGCAGCGTGCTGGAGCCTGGACCCTTGGCAGCTGAGCAGGCTGAAAGCCAGGGCACTCAGAGGCACCTCACCATGACTGGAGGATGCAATAACCCAGCTTGCAAGCCAAAACCCCGCTCAGGATCAAGCACACACTGAGGACAGCAGAACGGGGACCGATGCAGCACCCAGAGCATCCCCTTCCCACTGCCAGACCCTGAAGTTTTGGGGTGCAGGAGCACGCACCAACCAAGCCACCCCAAATCCCCCTCCAGCACCTGATCCCTTGCAGGTCATGGGACCCAGGAGGAGCCCAATGTTCAGGTGAACATTAACGGGCCGAACAGGAGCAGGCAGCAACACGCCTGAGCACGGCCCCAGATTTTGGGCTGTGCAGGGCCACCTTTGGGGCAGCTCCACAGGGCACAGCAGGGCTGTGGGTGGCTGAAGTTTTGGAGCATCTTGCAGCTCGGTGCTGGCCAGCAGCAGTTTAAACACAGATGTGGTTTTTTAGCTGCTTAGGTCAAGTTTTAAGAGTTTTTTTTTTTGGCAGCTGCTCCTGCGTGCTGAGGCAGCATGCCTGCTCCGTCCCCAGCCCCGCAGGATTGGGGTAAAACCAACCCTGAAGGAGCAAGAAATGAAGCACCAAATTCAAGCCTGCAAGCCAGGCACTGCCAGCAGGTCCACAGCTACTTCTGCACAGCCCAGCTGGGGACACCCCAGGTCCCAGGGGACCAGCTGGGACCCAGAGCCGCCACCACCACCCAGGTCCCACTCGCTGGGTGATCCCGAAGCCTGCCTGGGTGGGAAAGCACCAGCTGAAGTGAAGGTGAAAGCTGGAAACGGTGCCACGAGAAGTCCGAGGCAGACTCACAAGGCTTTAGGAGACGTTCACTTTCTCTTTAGGTTCCGTGAATTAGAAGCCAACCTGATTTATGATTTAAAATTTCAAGACCGATGCACAACTCGGTACGGAGGCAGCAGTTAAAGCCTTGCAAGTCGCCTGCGCGGAGCCCCCATCCTGCCCAGCTCCCCTCCTGGAGGCTCTGCCATCTGTGAGCCGAAGCCCTGAGATATGGAAGCGCGATAAGAAGCCAAGCACCAGCAAATGCTCCCACACCAAACCACAGCCTCGAAGGGAAGGCACCGTCACAGGCACAGCCTCGCAGCTGCGGAACAGTTGCCTGGCCCAGCTGCTAGATCTGATTAAGAATTTCAGGTGGGGGAAACAAAGAGGGAAGAATTAACAGGATTAGGGCAGTACTAAATGGCAATGCTAAAAACACAGCACCAGCGGGGAAATTCCTCGAGGTCTCCAGGTGCAGTCCAACCTGGATTCTGCTGGGCTGCGGACCAGGACCCCCATGGGGACAGGGCACAAGGGGCTCTGACACCCAGGCCCTGGCTGTCCCCCCCCCCCCGCCGCTGCGGGAACTTCCTGGGGCAGGGAGGCTGCGCCACAGCAGACAATGGAGCAGGAGAGGCATTGTTTGGAGGGGAGGGCCCATCCTGCCTCCTCGCCAGCATTCCCCAACTGCTGGAGCTGACACAGCTCCAGGAACCTGCGCCCTACAAATACAGCTCCCTGCCACCTGCACGGCCACAGAGCCAGCTCTGAAGGGGACACTAAAACACCCCGATGACCAGAGCCAGAGTTCTTCGCATTCCCGTCCTATAATCCCCATGTTTAAGCCAAATTTGCAATAAAAGATTGTTATTTTTAATGACACTCTATGGAAATCCTCTGAAGCAACGAGCAATTATAGGCTTCGAATGCATAAAGACAGTTTAATTGGCTGCTCCACGCCCTCCCAGCCTGCCCCAGTAAGGCACTGACAAGGACCTGGGAAGGGACCACAACCCTCCCGGCTGCTCCATGGCCCCCCCAGGGGTGGGCTGGGGGCAGCAGGGGGCAGGACCCCCCCCAGCACCCAACACAGGAGGAGAGAGGGGTACAAGGGGACACCGCTGCCAGCACATGGGGGGTCAGGCTGTCACCCCAACAGTGGCACCATTACAACAGGGGGCTCAGGGCCAGCACTGGGGGCACTGGGACCCCCCGAGGTGCTCTTCCATCATGGCTGTGCCCCCCTCCCCCAAGCAGGCACCCGCACTCCTGCCACCTCTCCCCATGCTCCTTGCACGTCTTCCCTCGGCAGGCAACTCCCAGCGACATTTCAGCAGTATCCTTTCATCTGCGCTGCAAACCTGATTAATTAGGCTAATCACTCAGCTAACGCAATTAGAGCCCTCGCTGCTCCCCAAACGCCAGCCAGTTTCGCTCCCCCCCCCCCACCCCCCGTCCGTGTTCTCCGGCTCGGATTTTCGCCGTCAGCCTCTCGCGGGGGTTTCGGACGGGAAAACTCCTTCCTCCTCCTCCCTCCTCCTCCTCCCGGCAGGGCAGCGCCCGGCCGTGCCTCCAGGCAGCCCCGCGGGGGGACCGAGGGACGGCTCCCGCCCGGCCCCGGTAGCAGCACGGAGCCGCCACCCGACCCCCGGTACGGGCTCACCCCGGGGAGCGGCCGGACGGGACCTGCTCCCCCGGCGGGAAGAGGAACGAGGCCGGGAGCGACACCCCCGGACGGGACGGAGCCCCGGGACCCCGCCCAGTTCTCGCACCGGAGCCCTCAGCGGCTCCAGACCCCTCCCGGTCCTT